>NW_006256895.1:5591110-5682202 GCF_000478725.1 Eutrema salsugineum
CTTAATCTACTTTTAGTCTTCTTTCCCCTTTTGTGAAAACCTACTGAATACACTTTGTTTTAGAGAGTTTAAAATCGATTTGAAGTTTCTTTCCATCTTGTTCATCATTTCTTATCATCAAAATCAACTTCTAATCATGATTAACAACACATCTTGCAAAGGATCTAGTGTGTTGATCATGATTAGTGAGTAGTTACCTTAATGAGGTTCTAGATGTGTAGGTTAGGGTGCTAAAGTGTTAGATTAGGAGTGCTTAGGGCTAGATTCATTGATTAATTTCTCTAAACAACTGTTCTCTATGCTAGATCCTTGATAATCACTTGAGATCTAGATTCTGGGAATTTCATGCACCAAAAGTGTTTGATGAAATTCCTGAAAGAGTTGTGCTAGAGGTTTAAGCATTTTTCTGCATGATGATGTATTGTTATTTGCTTGAATGATCATTGAGAACTGATTATTAATGCATATTGATTCATATTTCACAAATGGGAATTTGGTTTGAAAATGAATTAGTATAGGGGTTAATACCTTCATGAGAGGATTAACCTAGATTAGAGTTCTTAATCATTTGAATCATGTCTCATCATTGTCATTAGCATTTCTAGTTTAACACCAAAGCACCCTAACCAACTATCATGTCTAGAATCTCATGCCTCCTTCATATCATATTCACATCATATCATTTGTCATTGTCATTTGTCTTTAATCCTGTTTATGTTTGTTAGCTGTCATTAGTTAACCAAAATCACTCTTGTTTGCTTGAATTAAGAACTTGATCACATAGTTTAGTGTCTAACACCACATCTGGATTGATAAACCTCTTTGTGCTACATTGACAAGGGGATTGATAGCCCTGAGACCCTAAAAAGTCGTGTCTATCAATGGGCTTGTTGCTCATTTCTGTTCGCTTGGTGTTGGTTTTGCTGAGCAAGCCGTTCGTTTCTTTGAGCCTGTTGCTGATTAACATAGGCTTGTTGTTCATTTCTTCCTGCCTGCGCCTGATTAGCCTGAGCTTGGTGCTCGGCCGCCTGAGCCTGTTGCTCCATTCGCTGTTGTTCTGCCATTCCAAGTCTGTCAAAGTGCCGTTCTCTCTCGCGAGCTCGCCTTTCTAATCTGTCGATGTTATCGTCGTATGGGAAAAGCGATCCTGTGCTCCGAGACCTGGTATTCATGCACCTGAAAACAAAACAAGAACTTGCAAAAGAATCAGTAAAACAAAAGAAAGTAAATTATTGATCTTAAGAACAAACAAGAGGATAATGCTCCTACAAGTTGGCAACGGCGCCAATTGATAACTAAGAGTTTTGGGGGTCTTAGAAGGGTTATCAATCCCCTTGTCAAAGTAGTATAATGGGTGTCAAACCAAGCTTGTAAATGAGACACTAGCCTATGTCATTTGTTCACTTAAGTCAAGACAAGAAGATAAAAGTTTGGTGACGATGATTAACAGGCAAATAAGCAATAAAATTAAATAAAAGCAGAGATTTAAACTAATCAAGATGCAAACAACAAACAGGTGATTCAGATGATGATAATATGCGATAAGGGAAGAGACTCTAGACAAGATAATCGACTCGGGTGCTTCCAAGCTAAACTAATGGGTTAATGAATTATTTTGTCAAGCGATTTCATTTAACTTTGAACTCAAGGCATGTTAATCTTCTCATGAAAGTATCAAACATCTAAACTGATCCCCCTTCATACCAAAATGTCTTTTGAGAAGCATGAATCAATCAGCAATAAGATTCAGTTCAAATATGACTTTTAAGAGAACAAACTATCACTCTCGCGATGAAAGACTCTTAAACCTTTAACCGAGTGGTTCAGACATTTCTACAAACACTTTTGATGCGAGATATGCCTCAGATCTGAACCTCAAGTGATATGCTTGGGTCCAGCCTAGAGATCTCGTCGGTTAAAGAATGAAACATGCAAGACTAGACACCTAAACCCACTAATCTATCTTGAAAGCACCCTAATCTACTTATCTAAAGCCGCTTAAACGACTACTCACTGATCATAACGAGCTCACTAAGTCCTTTGCAAGACGTGTAGCTGGTCATGATTAGGAGTTTAATGCTGATAATAAAAGAAGAATAAAGAAAGAACAAGATTCAGATGTAAAAACGAGATATCGGATTAGATTAATCTGGTTTCACAAAAGAGGCAAGTTCTTAAACGTAAAATGGAGATAAAAGATAAGATCCTTAGGTTTTTGGTCCTAAAATGTATTTATAGTAAAGGGAAAGTGCCGCGGGTCAGCCCGGAACAAACCGGGTACTGAACCGCTTCCTTGGGTTGATGGGTGAGTGCCACGGTGTTTTGGAAAGTGAAGCCGAGGTCTTCATGCCGAGGTGTGCACGTGAGTCAGGATCCAGATGAAGATCTCGTGAAGAACACGTCAAGAACATGCATGAACCCTAGTCTTTGATCCATCCTCACGTGTGTGTTCTTGAGCCATTCTGTTCTTGATTCTGGGTTCGTGACAAGGGACCTCGGGATAAAATGTCGAGGGGTCATGATGTCGAGGTGCTTGGGAGAACACAGTCCGGCATGCACGCCGAGGTCATTACACCAAGGTGTACTTTCAACACTTAGTCGTTTCCAGCTTCAGTTCTTACGTATGCATGCCTGGATCTAATCATGCCAAGGCTTTGGCACGAGGTCTAGTCCAGAATAATTTCCAAGATATGAGCCTCGACTTGAGTGATGCCAAGGTAAAGATACCGAGGCTTGTGGAAACACTTAGCGCGTATCGCAACTCATTTAGGCTTGTATCGACCATGTCACCTTCCGGAAGCAGTAACTTTCAGCACACGACTCCAATTGCTCTGGAACCAGTTCCACAGTCAAGATGACTCCATAAGCTCGAACTTTGGTGAAGGGACCGTTGGAGCTTTTGAAGTGGAAGGCTTCCTGGATTTCACATCTTTGCACAGCATCGGATTCACCGGAAAATAAGCTTTTGAACCAATGTGAACTCCGGAGACCTTATCTTTTGAACCACTGCTCCGAACTGAGCGATTCCAACTGTTCTGAGAAGGTACTTCATAGATCTCAGACTTTGATGAAGACAGGGCAGGCTAGTTTGGTCCGGAAAGGCTCCGTCCGCCGTGATCTTTGGAATCCGCCGTTCGGTTCTCGGATGCGCGTAATGCTGGTGCGTCTTCCGGAAGCTGTATCTTTCTCCTAACTGGTCCGAATTGGATGATTCTAACTGCTCTGGAATCTTTGCTTGATGCTCTCCAACTTTGATGAAGACCCCGCCAACTGATTCGGACCGGAAGGTTCCCCGGATTGCTGATCTCTGAATAGCGCGGGCAAGGACAACTTTTGGTCGTAAAAACCTTCCCGCGGTAAGGAAAATGGCCGAGGGCTGTGTACCGCGGTAAGCTTTTTGGTCGTAAAAATCCTTGCCTCGGTCAAAAACTTGTCCCGTGGTATTTTTGCACTCGATACTCGATTCTGGCCGATCAGTAAGGTTTTTGGCCGGTAATGAGCATCCGGTAAACATTTTGGCCGAGGTTTCCGACCAGCCGGTACGAGATTTGGCTGAGAAATTCCTCCAAGCGGTTTTCACCATTTTTGACCCTTTTCTTCACCGTTTTCTTTTCTGTTCCTCTTCTGATAAAGACTTCAAAACATGCAAAACTCTTTGGGACCTAATGCAAGCCCTAAGTCCTATTTTGACGCCTAAAGACTCAATTTACATGATAAAACACATGATGAGGACTCTATAGTGCAGTCTAAATGATGTAAAATATAGACATATCAATACTGACAACTCATATAAATATATTATTAATTAAAAAGTACCTTTCATACGATGACAACTCTTCACAATTTAACAGGATATACGTATGTGCACTGTGATAATCTTTTTCATTGGACCACCAAACTTCTTTTAGTTTTCCACTAAGACGTCCGATCGGCGAGAATATGTCAGGTACACCTTCAACGGCATATGTATGGCCAACTCCTCCATCATCATATCGACGAGTAGCTCTTTTGCGTGTTCGTACTTTCGGTGCAAAATAGTATGAAGTGAAGTGTGAAGTCTCTTGCGTCAAGCTTCCTGCCACAATTGAGCCTTCCACTTTAGCTAGGTTTTTGGCTTTACCCTAAAGATGCTTCATGAAACGCTCGAACGGATACATCAACCTGTACTGAACGGGTCCACCGAGCTCTGCTTCGTGTGGGAGATGAACAGGAAGATGTTCCATTACATCAAAAAATGATGGTGGGAAGATCTTTTCCAAATTGCACAACAAGATTGGAATATTCAACGTCAGTTGTGATATTACATCAACTGATAATGTTCGTGTACTAAGATCCCGAAAAAAAGCACCAATGCCTCCAATAGCTTCATGGACATTTTTGGGCAAGAGTTCAGCAAATGCAAATGGAAATAATCGTTGCATAAACACATGACAGTCATGGCTTTTCATCCCAGCAAACTTTACCCCCTTCTCTACAGATTTGGAAAGATTAGAGACATACACATCAGGAAATTTAACGTCATAAGAAACCCATCTGAACAATGCTGACTTTTGATCTGCACTCAACCGAAATATAGGAACTAGTGCTTTCCCGTTTCTCAGTAGATGCAACTCACTTCTGTTGCATAAATCAGGCAAGTCCAATCTTGACTTACCATTGTCTTTTGTTCTTCCCGCTACGTTCATAACTGTATGCATGATGTTTTTCAATGTGCATGACATCAAGATTGTGTCTGAGCAGATGATCTTTCCGATAAGGTAGTTGTCAAAAGATACTTTTCTTGTGCCAATTATGATGAACTCCATAACCTTCAGGCATATTTGCAGGAGTGTGCCAGTTTCCCCCACACGTTACTGTTTACTCTGCCCTCCAATGATCGATTTGCGCCTCTATATCAGCTCCTGTAAAATTTACGGGTGGAGGGACATGTACACTTTTGTTCTTCATAAATAACCTCTTGTTCCTCAGATATGGATGGTTATCCGGTAAAAACCTCCGGTGACAATCAAACCAACAAGTTTTTCTACCATGTTTTAGCTGAAACGCATCAGTTCGATGAAGACAATAAGAACAAGATAGCCTCCCATGTGTAGTCCATCCTGATAGCATACCATAAGCGGGGAAATCGCTTATGTCCACATGAGCACAGCCCGCATAGTAAATTTTTTCCTCGTAGAACAGTCATATGTGCGAACGCCAGTATACCATAACTGATTCAACTCATGTATGAGTGGCTGCAGAAATACATCGAGAGCTCGCTTCGGATGATTTGGACCTGGAACCAAAATAATTAGGAAAAGAAATTCCCTTTGCATGCACAAATCTGGAGGAAGGTTATAAGGAGTTAGGATTACTGGCCATAATGAATATTGTCTACCAGACATACCAAATGGACTAAAACAATCAGTGCACAGACCAAGATAGACATTCCGTTTGAACTTAGCAAAATCCGGGTATACCATATTGAAGTGTTTCCATGCCTTTGCATCTGATGGATGAACAACTTCTCCATCTACTTGTGTATGTTCCGCATGCCATCTCATTGATGCAGCTGTCCTTTCAGATTGATAAAGCCGTTTTAACCTATCAGTTATAGGGAGATACCACATACATTGGTACGGTATCCTTTTACGCCCACCAGTTTGCGGCCTGTATCTTGGTTTTTGGCAAAATCGACTTTCCTCCAGCTGATTATCATCTTTCCAAAAAATCATACAGTTGTCAACACATACATCTATCATCTCAGAAGGTAGACCAAGACTAAAAATCAACTTCTGTATTTCATAGTATGTTCCCGCTGCCAAGTTATCCTCCGGTAGATACTCTTTCAGAAGATCAGCCCAATCGTCCATGCAAACCTCAGCTAGGTTATGATCTGTTTTAATTGACATCATCCTAGCTGCCAACGATAATTTAGACAAGCCTTCTCTACATCCTTCGTAGATTGGCTGATTAGCATTGTCTAACAAATCATAAAATCGTTTGGCATCTACATTAGGTTCCTCAACAGCATTACCAGTATGCGTTTCATGAAATGCATCAGTCACCATTTCGTGCATCCTATCATGATCTACACTTTGATCATATTGATACTGATTAGGCTGACGACCATAATTCGATTCATCAAAATCAACATGATTTTGATAATTACTACTATTACCACATTCCCATGAGTATTACTGCCATATCCTTCTCCATGTAGATACCAAACAAAATATTGCGGCATAAACCCTCTATTTAATAAATGCGTCCACACGGTTTTGGTTAGTGTATACCTCGTATTCTTGCATTTCAAACAAATACAAAACATCTTCCCACTATCTTTCGTTCTCTCCATATTTGTAGCCTGAAACATAAATATTTCTAACCCGTTCTTGAACTCTTCTGTCAACGTCCCATCTGAATCTTTACGCATATACATCCAACTTCTTAGCTCGTACATAGACATCTTGAAAATAAACTCAAAATACTATCTCTTTTTATTGATTAGACAATAAAGGAGCTGGTCTCTTGTGTCACGTCTAGCCACATGAATGGAGTAAATTAACCTTTTAATATTATTACTTCTTTTTTTCAAAGTAAATAACTCCTAATTCGGGTTTCCAGCAATGGACAACCCAATATATAAGGATTTACAACACTATACTAAAATTTAAGAGACCTACAATGGGTCTCCAAGATGATGATGCTCTTATGTTTGAATGATGATGTGTTGTGATTGAAAGAAGGAATGAAGATCTATTTATAGGAAAATTTTGGGCTTTACAACGCTTTTACGACGACATTTTACGACGATTTACATTCAACAATAATATTACGACGATTTTACGACGATTATGCGATAAAATCTTTCATCTACAATTGTTAGGTAAACATGTTTTAAATGTTCTTCACCTAACTTCTTTGTCGACGTAAAATCGTTGTAATATGTACATCGAAATGCTGTCGTCGTATATTCGTCGTAATTTTGCATCTAATTTACGACGATTTTACATATACTAGCAAATCTCTCGTTATCGATGTATATTCGTCGTAATTCGTCGTAAATTGTACGTCGAGTTTACGACGCTTTTTTTATACGACGGTTTTTAAATTTGACGTAACATCGTCGTAAAATCGTTGTAAGTTTGCGACGATTTTAAAACTGTCGTAATGGACCATTGGAAAACGATTGTTTTCTTGTAGTGAGACTTTGTTTGTCCTCAAACAAAACAAGATCAAATCTGGAAAAATATCATTCAACAGAAATGAGAAGGAACTCAAAAATATCAGCAACCATACTTCTAGACCTTAAATATAGACAATGCATCAATCAGATCAAGACTAGAAAGTTCTCACCAAAATATAAACATAACTAGTCCGTTAATCCGTCATGCGAAAATCCACACACTTAGAACTAACTTCCAGTCAACTAGCTCTTAACATTCATTTAAAAGTTTCAGTGATTCATCAAAAGGACATTAAACAAGGCATTCAGGGTTATGTATCAAAAGGTTTTTTAATGGTAACTTGATGTGTTTAGGGTTTCCTTTTTCTGGAGAGACAGAACATTATGCAAAACAGCAAAAGAGGATGGAACTGTAAATGCCCCCACAGTTTCAGTCACATTCTTCTTGCTTTAAGATTTCTGATCTCCTTTCTTCATGTTCTTCTTATAGTTCCCCTAGACTTGGATTTTTGTCCAGGTTGTGAATCCATAACTCCTTAGGTGAATACCTATTGCCTTGGTTAAAGTGATTTCGACTTCTAAGACTCTTTTAGGCTTTTGGTTTCCTTTCCTTTCTTTCTTTTCTCTTTATTCGTTTTTTTTTTTTGGGGAGACTGCCTTTTGACTTAGAGTCTTAAAGAGCACGAAATTTACCTTTTAAAAATGAGCTTTTCTGAGGCATCATAAGATTTTTGGCACACTCCCTTCTGGTCTCTTTCAGTCTTTCTCTTGAGTGACTGAAAACTATGTTGTTCCTCCCTCTCCGGCGTTTTTGCACATATCTGTCAATATAAACTTAAGAGAGAATGCATGAGGTTTGAACATGAAGGTTTGGGTTAAGGGTGTGGTACCAGCTAAAGATAAATTGGCCATCTAGAACAACAAAGAATAGTAACAATAAGGTAAAGATGTCCTAGATGTATATCATGATGCCTTTTTAAAACCACTGATGAGAAAATTAGATGTCAAGATTAAGTCCAAGTAAAAAGAGCTAGTATATCCTGCCTGAAAAGATCTTCATGAATAGAAGTCATCTGGTGGGATTTCGTAGTGTAAGTACTCTACCTACCACCTAGTCTAGTACTAAACCTTGAAAGAGCTTTCGTGAGTGATTGGTGTAGGAGCAAAGAGGTTGGTTATCATCATCGATTTTTTCATTATTCCCTCAAATTGTATGTGATCTTGAAAACACTTTTTGAAACTCAAAAGACTTTTGAAAAGGTTTAAGAAAAATAAAAAAAATTGAAAAATTTTAAAGAAAAATGCAGAATGCAAAGGTTCATGCAAGAAAAGGTGGTTAGAAAGGGATGAAATCCTCCCCCAGACTTAAATCACATTGTCCCCAGTGTGAAATAAATCAGGCAAGGAGGAGAAATAGAGTATGAAAAAATTTAAAAAGATCAAGGACAAGAAAACTTACCTGGTGTTGGTGATAGATTGTGAGGTGGTTGTGGTGGTGGTAGGATGTTGAAGTGGATGGTGGATGGTGTGGAGTGGTGCTTGATCCAATTTGGATGGATTTGAATCAAGGTTGATGTGGAAGTGGCCAAGGATGGCCGACTTTGAGCTGGCCGCGGATCAAGACATCCCGGCCGCAGTAGGACGGGTGCTGGCCGCGGTTAAAATCCTCGTGCCGCGGCAAAATGCTTGTTGGCCGCGGCTGAACCTCCTTTGGCCGCGGTCAGCTCCTTTTCTTCTTCTTTTTTTTTCAATGGCATACTAAGGCCTGTCAAAAATAAGAAAAACAAAACTTTAATATAAAAAGAAAGCTAAACAAAAAAAATAAGTACCTAAATGGGTTGCCTCCCATCCAGCGCTTTGGTTTATACTCCTTAGCTAGACTTTGCAAAGAAAAAGACTTAGTTCAAATAGGATCTTGTCCTAAGGTAAGTCATTTTTGAAATCCTCCTGTTCTGTCTTGCAGATTCTTCATCACTCAAGAGTTCTTCTGGTTCAAATGCCTGGTCTTTATGCTTTCCTCTTTTGCTCTTAAGTGGTGTAGTTGCATAGAAGATGTCCTTGTCGATATTGGCAAAGAAACTCTCCTATTGGGCCAATCCATGATGGCTCCAGCAGTGGCTAAGGTAGTCCATCCAAGAATAACTGGATAAGAGTCATCTTTGGTCTTCACTATGTATATATCGACAGGTGCAATGCAATCTCCAATCCTTAGAGGAATGTCTCGGGCTATCCCTCTTGGTGTTTCACTTGAATCATTTGTTAAGCTAATCTTTGTCCTGGTACTTGAAATGTGCTTAATGTCAAGTCAAAGCAGTTGCTTTGGACATCATTTTAATGCAAGCTCCAGAATCACAAAGAATATTGAGGAATCTTTCACCCCTAATGTTACAAGAGATAAGAAGTTGACCTTTGTCTTGAACTTTGCGCATAGTTCAAACTGGTCTACCTTCTTGGGCATGTGTGAACAAGTCTTTCATCTCTTGGATAGATTCTTTGCTGTTGCAAAAGAAGTGGCTGATCAGGTGGTCTCTACATGCTTTGGCAAACAAAATTCCCTTGGGCAGAGTTTGAACTACTTGATTGAACTCTTCAAGTGCTTCTTTGCTGATCTGGTTTGTGTAGTCACTGGTTTCTTGGGGATCTTTGAGATGGATCCTGTAAACAGCTGCATCAGGTGATGATCTAGGAAAAGATAGATACCTGGCTCTTCTGAAATATGTAGAGATGTTCTCCTTAGTCTCCTTGCTGTGTCTGAAGAAAACTTGAAGGCAGCCTTGCTTCCAGATATCATCGAATCCGAGATAGAGAGGAATAGACTTCACAAACTTGTTGAATTCGATTAGTCTCTCTCTAGATTTGCTTTTGGTTATTGGTTCTGAGTTGTCATCAGATGAATCGTCCCCAGGGTTTGGATCTTTTACAAACAAAGCATACTCTTCATCTTCTGAGAATTGCTCTTGAAACTCATTGTCACAAGTGTAAACCATGTTCCAAGATGCATAAGTGTTGGATTCCTCCTTTTTCTTTGATGCTTGTGCAGTGATTGAGAAGACAGCTTGATCAAACAACCTAGGTCTGGTCACATGAGGTCGGTTTTCAGTTGAACAGGTTTCAGAAAGAGGTTGGAAGTTTTCCCAATCTGAGAAATCATGCTCCACCGCGGGGGAGGAGCTCGGAGCCGCGGTGGAAATGGCTCTGGCATGCTCAGAGAGGTCATCAAACCTTTTGTTAAGGCTGATGGTCATGTCATCTATCCTTGTTTGCAGGGCAGCATCAATGAGGGCTTGGGAGGCAAGGAACTGATTCGGCTTGGATTCCAATCGATTAATCAGGATGTTAAGTTGATTGTTCTCATAGTTCTAGTGAAGAATCTGATGAGGAAGAGGATGAGAAGGTCGACGATTCACCAGGTGTGGTGAATAGGGCTCATCTCGATGGTGTGGAGGTTGCGAGTCTCCATGGTGATGGTTCGGATTAGGGTTCCAAAGATGATGATCAAAATCATGCCTGGATGGTGATTAACATGCGCAGGGAACTTCACACAGGTCGCAAGACCTTTGCTCGGGATTAGGGTTTCTTCTTGGAAGATCCATGCTTCAAAGGTTTTTGAAAGTAGGGTAAATAAAAGAGAGAATAAGCAGAAAAATAAAAAGTTAGAGTGTTTATGAATTTGGTTTACTTCCTATGTTGCTTTGGCAGAAACTCAAACATATATATAGTCTTCCGATGGGCTTGCGGGCCTAGGGTTGTTTTTTAACAAGCCCGTTGGTCCTCCAAAAGTTTTAAATTTATAAAACCCTCGTGTCTGCAAGTGCACAGATGTACGTTGTAGGACTTAGGGTGTCAATCCACAGGGATGACGTCTAATTTGCGAGAAACAACAAACTGGGAAGTAAGCAAAGTCATAAACCAATAAAAGTTTTCGGGTTTTTGGTTAAAATCCTAAACTAAACCTAATCTAATATTCACAAGAAATAAAATGTAATGCAGGATGAATTGTTAAAAGAACATCTGGAGCATATCGAGTCAAACTAAAGACTCTTAAACTCATAGGTGGCGATTTAGACTTCTCTAGTTTACTCTAATTGATGTATGATGGCATTTCCAATTAGCTTATGGGCGATTTATCTTCATCTGTTTCTGGGAATCTGCATGGAACTAGAATATACATATGTATGATTAACGAACTCTCGTCACCTTAATCAACTAATCACTTAGATCTAGCAATTAACTCTTGCTCTCATGCTAAACTTAAGATCATGCATTAGACATTGAATTCGTCTTCTCACATCTTCTCTATAGGTAGCTTGACTCCTATAGCGACTATGTTCTTCTGAAGCTAGGTACGGATGATCTGCTACAGCACTCTCGTGGCTCTGATCGATCCTAGGCTCAGAGAATAGGTCATGAATCTACTCTCGAGCTTTATGAACAACTTAGAAGATATGAGATCCAGAATATGGTCTAGAACAATAGAAATCCTAATCGATATATATGCTTGTCGATATCTTCAAAGAACTTGACTCTCTGGGACTACTCTATATGATGCAAGTAATGATAAAAGACATAAAGGAATACAAAAGAATGAAACAGAAAAGTTAATAAGATAAAAAGGAGAAAGAACAATGGATCTGGGGAAGAATCCCCATCTCCATCGCCTAAGCCTAGAAAAACGGAGTTTGGTGACTCAAAATCTCATTACACAAGCACAACCCTGTTTAGGGCTGCTAAACAATGTATTTATAGGTCCTAAGGTCTTCCAGGTCTCATCTAGGGCTTCTCTGAAGAGAAATTGCAAACTGGGCTTTGACGTTGGGCCTTGTGGCTCATCCTAAGGTCCACCGGGGGTGAGAGTCTTCCAGGGCAGGTAAAACATGTGTTTCCCGCGGGTGAGAGTCTTCCAGGACTGGTGAACTGGGTCAACTTGTTCTCCATGTATTTTTTTATTGCACCGTTGGATCTTTGTGATGTAAAGTGCTATGGAAATCTGGTTATCTCCTCTTGATTGTCTCTAAATTTGAGCTGGATCAGATGGTGGGAAGTGATAAATAGAGGTTTTTAGGCTCTAGATAGGGGTTATCAATCCCTTAGCTGTTGCAGCATAAAGGGTTTATCAGTCCAATGTGTGGTAGACACTAGAATATAAGACAGTTTCTTAATTCAAGCAAATGGTGAAGATTGTTTGTGACTAATGCCTAAAACAAGATTAAATCTTGAACAAAGATTAATGATCAAATGACCAAGCAAGCAATTACAACTAAACAAGATGAGATGATATGAAATGATGGGAGCATGAGATTCTAGAAATGATAGTTGGCTAGGGTGCTTTGGTGCTAAACTAGAAATGCTAATGACAATGATGAGACATGATTCAAATGATTAAGAACTCTAATCTAGATTAATCCTCTCATGAAGGTATTAACCTCTACACTAATCCATTTTCAAACCAAATTATCATTTGTGAAATATGAATCAGTGAGCATTAATAAACAGTTCTAAAAGATCATTCAAGCAAATAACAAGACATCATCATGCAGCAAATGCTTAAACCTCTAATACAGCTCTTTCAGGAATTTCATCAAACACTTTTGGTGCATGAAATTCCCAGAATCTAGATCTCAAGTGATATGCAAGGATCTAGCCTTGAGAACAGCTGTTTAGAGAGATGAATCAATGAATCTAGCCCTAAGCACTCCTAATCTAACACTTTAGCACCCTAACCTACACATCTAGAACCTCATTAAGATGACTACTCACTAATCATACTTAACACATTCATTCCTTTGCAAGATTTGTTGTTAAGCATGATTAATGATGTGGAAAGGAGATAAAGATGATATTTTAAGAAGATTGCAGCTTTAAACACACAAAAGATCTTTGATTTCTCTTAATTCAAACTCTCAAAAAGGGAATATTTCTCTTCAAAGGAGTCTTTCACAAAAGAGGCAAAGAAAACAAGGGAATAAAGCTAAAACATATATATAGTTAGGGTTTCTTGGTGGGCCAACCGAGAACAAACTAGGTATTGGTCCCAAAAAGGCCCATAAAAACGCCCTGGATTGAGGTCGTATCGAGGTGAATGCGGCCAGTGCAGGACCTCGGTGTGACGTAAAGAAATCCTTAAAACCCAATACCGACCAGATTCTTCTCGGTGCAGCGTCTCGGTGTGGCTCAAAGAATGGCTTCAGGGGATCAGTACCGAGTAGAAATCAGCCGGTGCAGCATCTCGACAATCCTTCGGGATTTTAGCTTCCAAAAGTCCGCCAAAAACATCAGAGCTTCAAGGTCATATCGACCATATTTTGGTCGGTATTCTTCTCGATATGAATGTAAACCGCCCGCACAAAATCCTTCATAACTCCTTTCTCACTGATCTGAAACTTGATCTTCCAACTCCATGAGCTAGATGACGTCTTTAGCTACACGTTTGGTGAAGGGATCGAGCTCAGGTTACGTCGGCAAAGGCTCCGTTCTACCAGTACGATCTCAAGTGGTCTGGAAACTAGACTCGACCCTCTTGATTCTTGATGAAGACTCTGGAGGCTGAATCTCAGTGAAAGTTCTTTGTCTTACGCGATCCAAGTGGTGGTTTCATCGGCACTGAACCATCTGTCCGAGTTGCTGTACACAGGCGAGGGTTCCTCCTTGATCCTTGCTCCAAGTTGCTCCCAAAAGTCTCCAAATGACCTGAGAACACTCCAAACATGCAGAACACTCTAGGACCTAATGCAATCCCTAAACAAAGCTAGAACCAAAGACAAACTCTAATAAAACTAGCTAAATGCATGCAGACTCAATATTTGGACAAAAATGCAATCCTAAACATGACAAAATATGAGTATATCAACTCCCCTAAACTTGTTTGTTGCTTGTCCTCAAGCAAACAAGAATCAAATGAAAGAGAGAGGTTGAATGCATTGGGATTTCATATTTCCTTTGAGAGAAGTGACTACTAAAAGAATTCAAGTTCATGCTCAATATGAAATGCAAGGCCATACTCAGATATAACAACACAACAAGAAATCTCCACAAGCTCTCCTATTCCTCAACTCTTTGACATTCATTAAGCTTTTAACCAAGTGGATCAAATGATGCAATATTCAAATAAGCAAAGTTTGGCTAGGGTGAGGTTATGAGACTAAAATGATCTCATCAGCGCCTGAGTGGGTTCAAGGCAGCAAAGGGGATCTCTCTATGAATGACCAAACTTTGGCAGAATGCTAAAGGTAAAAGGTAACCTATGCATACAAGGGCAAGGACTCATCCCACCCCACACTCTACTCAAAGTTTCCTCACTTGCTTACTTTTCACACTCCTTATTCTCTCACTAGGGGATTTACTTTTCATTTTCAGACTCAAGTCTTGGAGTTCAAACTTTACACAGCTCTTTTTCACATTCTTTTGTAACCTCTAGCCTCTTTTTTCTTTCTTTTTGGAGTATTTGAGGTCTTTGGCTTCTTTTCTTTTCCTTTCACTTAGAGGCTAGACTCTTTCTTTCCAAAACACTAGAGCTCACTTTCTTTGACTCAAAACTCCAAGACTGATTTCTTTTCTTTTTATATCCCCTAGTTCTCACCAGTCTCCTTTTTCCATTCATCTCTCCTTTTTCCACTCACCAACAAGTATTCCCCCACACTTAGTTCTTGCCAAATCCCACACTTAGTTCTCAGCTCCTTGATGATGGAACTTAACACTCAATGAGACTTGCCCTTGTCGCCCTAAACCTAACACTTTCTGCTAAGTTTGGTCCAAGGTGGCCTCTCAAACACACACAAACAATTGGCTTGAAAGAAGGATGGGTTCAGGGTGAGGTAAAACTGATCCAAATGCGGATTCAGCTATTTGAGCTAAGAAGAGGATGGTAAAAGCAGGATTCTAGCTCAAATATGTATATTGGTATCCACAAGCTTATTCAAACAATGCACCAAATGATAGTTTTAAGTCAATTTCAGGGTTTTCACTTATTAGAGTTGAGTTCAATTCAAACTTGCTTCTCAGATTCAGATCATTTCAAGCCCTGTAAGCACAGAAATTATTTCACAAGCATATTTGGTCCTAATTCTCAAAGTGATGTACTCTCAAGAAAAAAACCTATCATTACTCCCAGCAAGATGCAACCTATATGAAAATGCAAACTAGACTCAACCTAAAATGTGAATGCAACTACATGAGCATTTTTTTTTTTGTGGAAATTTTTCATATTTTTCAATTTTTTTTTTGGTTTTTATATGCACTTAGATGAATGCAAAGCAAGACTCAAAGTGAAAAGAAAAATAAGAGCAGAATAAACATGATTAGTATACACAAAACCCCTCCCCCACACTTAGATAACACAGTCCCTTGTGTTATAAAAGCATGAAGGAGAAGTGCAAAGCAAAATTACAAAATGCAAAGTGAAAATAAACTAAGCTAGATGCATATTTACAAGGGTGAAGTGTTACCTTCTCAAGGACTTAGAGATGGGGCTGGAGACCCCATGGAGTAGGATGGATTGCTGGATTGGTCTGAGGGAGATCTCATGGCGTCCCTTGTGGCTCGGACCTCGTCTTCCTCTGACTCTGGTGGTGAATGATTCTCTGATCCGCAGATTCTAAGTAACTCCCCTTGGTGAGAGCTCTCGCCAACTTCTCCTCTTTGGAACCTCTCAAGCTTTGTACTCAGCTTCTTAATTTTAGCAGCCATGCTCTTAACTGTGCTTGCCATAGTTTTCACTGTCTCCACCAGCTTCTTGGTGTTCTTGTCTTGCCACTTGTTCCACCTCTGAAGGTTCTTGGTTCGGTAATGTGCAGCAACAGTGGCATCATTGGGCATCTGACCATCATAAAATTCAAAGAAGTATCTATGACTCCCATACACTGGGTCTGGCAAGAAGGGCTCTTCCTGAACCGGTTCCTGATCTCCATCAGCATCATTAGCAGGTGCTCTTTGCATCCCCAACTTCCTGATAGTTATAATGGGAGGATGGATCTCTGGGTTGTAGTGCTGATCCTTGGTGACATAGAAACTGATGTTTTTACGTTCAGAGAGTGAAGTGAGGGAAGGATTAGGCAGCAGTACTCTTACTTTCACCTTCTAATCAATGGTTCAAAGATGAAAAACGTGCTGGGCATTAGGATTCATCTCTAGGGTTCATGATCTACCACACAAGGAATTTAAGTAAGGATTTTCTATGATTCTGAAACAAGGATATACACATGTAAGATTGGCCAACTCTCATCACCCTAATCATCTAATCACTCATTCATGGCAAATAACTTTCGCTCTCATGCCAGAACATGATCATGCATTGTAGCTCGGAATCCATCTCTGCTTACGTATCCTCTGTAGGTAGCTTTCGTTTCCTACGACGGTGACGTCCATAAGATCCAGTTCAGACAACCCAGATACAACACTCTCGTGGCTCGGATTTAACCTAGGATCGGACACTGGTTAGCTATTCCAGCGTTACCTCTTTGAGATTTGGATGAATGGGAGAATCATTTAGTATCGAAATCCTTTAACCTAGATGTCATCGGTCATGGGGTCCCTTTTGATGGCCCTCTTCACCCAGCAAGGTGACCACTCAGACATGGCTGAGCTTGACAACATCATCATTGGTTTTGAAATAGAAAAGCAGTAAAGAAAAAGAGATTGCATAAACTGAATAGATAGATGAAAAGAAAGAACAAAAGTTCAAGAGAATAATCTCTATCTCCCTAATCAGAGCCGTGCTTAATGAAAAAAAATAAGACATTTGCCTTAGGCCTCCTTAATATTAAGCAAGTTTTAGGGCCCCTAATTTTTGTATTTTTATTTAGTATATTGGTTGATGTCCAAAAAAAAAGAAAATTAGTATATTGGTTAATATATATTTTTGTGTTATTTTTTTTGGTTGAAAATTTATTATAAATTAATAAAAAGCATTAGTACTTTATAATATCTTATAAAATAATATTTAAATCTGATTTACAACTTATATTTTTTAAGAAATAATTAGAGCAAAATGAAAATTTTTTCTTGTCATTTGTCTTAGGCCCCTAATACTCTAAGCACGGCACTGTCCCTAATCTAAACCTAATAAACAAAAGTTGGGTGCCTCCCTATCAAGGGGAAAGGAGAACACACGAAATTAGGTCCCTAAAATACATATTAATTGGTCTCCAAGTGTTTCTGGTCGTCCTTAGGGCTTCTTGTGAAAAAAGAATGAGTTGGGCTTGAAAACAGGCTATTGGGCCGAAAATGGGCTTGTCGCAGAAACAAGTCTCTCCAGGCCTGGTAAATGCTGGTCCACCGTGGATGAAGACTCTGATTCATGGCCAGGATGTTTTTCACCGCGGTCACGAGCTCCTGGGCCGCGGTGGTTGGTCTATGATGCCCAAACTTCATTCCTTCTCTTGCTTCTTTCGCAAGACTGCAGAACATGTCTTCAGTAAATTGGAAATAACTTACGATCCAACCGTTGGATTGCTTTGATCCTACTTGTATTAGAAGGCTGGTTGTGTCCTTTATATTGTGTCCAAATTTGAGTTTGATCAGACAGTGAGAAATTCTTCATCGGATTTGAAACTTTTGACCGTCCGAAATTGGCCAAAAGTGAATTTTTCTCCAATTTGCATTGCTTTTGCCTAAGAAACCTGAAAAGTCTTTTAAAACTCCAAAACATGAACAACACTTATAAAAACTTCAAAAGTGATTGAAAACACCTGCATTAGATACTGAAAGTGATCCATAAAAATTGTCAAAATCAGGTGTTATCATCCATCATTAAGAACAACCAAGTAAGAAAAAGAAATGAGAATCTAGCACCTAAACATCTAAGCACTGTAATCTACACACCTACAAGCTAATTAAAAGACTACTCATGCTTATCACCCTAATCATGCTTAACACACTTAATCTTTTGCAAGAAGAGATGTTAAGCATGATTAACAAGAAAAATAAGAAGAAAAGATTGATAAGAAACAGCTTTGAATGATTAAAACAAAGATATTTATTAACAATTATAAAAGTTTTCACCAGAGAGGCCAAAAAACAAAGATAATGAAAAGATGATCCAAAAAAGATGTCTAGGGTTTTTGCCCATAAAAGAATTTATAGAAGGAGGTCTGGACCGGGTCAGCGCATGAAAAACTGGTTACTGACCCAGACTTGATGGGTCTTGAAGTGTTTACACCGAGATAGATCATCTAGGTGTGCAGCTCGGTCTGAAGAGGTCCTATAAAGATAGAGCTCACTCCGAGCTAGATTTGCTCCATGTGTAGCTCAAAGATTCTGCACAGCAAAATGCACGGGTCATCACATCCCCAGAAGCTTGATCGGAGTGGATTGATGCCCTGGAGATGAAGAGATAACACCAAGCTAAAAACAGTCAGTGTGTTGCTCGGACTCCTTGCATATGCTTTTACACCGAGCAATACATCTTGTGAATCTTGCCTAGTGTGAGACTTTTAGTAAAACAGCCATAAGAATTAGCTCATACCGGCCAAGAATATCTTGGTCCTTAGCTCGGTGTAAGGCTTGTAGTGAAGCAGCCTTAAGAATTAGCTCACACCAATCAAGATCCTCCTGGTACTCAACTCGGTGTAAGTATGGACCCCTTTGCAATAAAACTTGCATAACTTCCTACTCAGTGATCCGGTACTCGATATTATAACTTCAAGATACAGGTACTTAATAAGCTACAATTTAAATGAAGGGTCCAAATGCATCTGAGGTCGGCAAGGCTTCCGATACAGAAGTTCTTTGAGGCGCATCTAATTGGTCTGGATTGTCTGCAAGACAGGTTCACCTTCAAACGGCCATATCGTTTAGCTCACTTCTCTAAATCGTCTGAGTCCAAGTTCTCTGGAAATATGGCTCGATCCTCTACATTCTTTATGAAGACACCGGAAGCTGAATCGAAGTCCCGGTCCTCCTCCCCAGGCAATCTTTCAAGGGTATTGTCAATTTCAAGAGACTTGGCAAAGTTCATGCACTGAAGTGAGGGTATCTCGTTTGGTCTCAGCTCCATCAGGTTTCAAATTGACTCCAAATTACCTGAAAACACTCCAAATATGCAAGAGTCTTTGGGACGTAATGCATTTCGTACAAAAGCTAAAACAAAGACTAAACTCTAAGAAAACTACCTAATATACATGCATGAGACTCTATTCTTGGACTAAAATGAATCCTAAATATGCAATGATATGAATATATCAATAGATAAATAGATTAAAAGGAGATAGGACAAAGGTTCAAGGAAAAAATCCCTCTTTCTTCGCCTAAACCCTTAGAAACAAAGATCGGTGGCTCAAAAACTCAATATAAAAGCACACATCCGAAAGCTGCTAAGAAATGTATTTATAGGTCCTCAAGTATTCTAGGTCATCCTTATGGCTTCTCTGAAGTGAAATGGCGAAATGGGCTTAATAATGAGCCTAGGGGCCGAGTTATGGTGCACCGCGGGTGAGAGTCATCCAGGACTGTTGGAATGATGGTCCACCGTGGGTGAGAAGTGTGTGGCGCAGCCATAAGGCTATTTGCCACGGGTCAGCTGAAGTTCTGAAGTAAAGTGCTATGGAAATTCAGCTGGAGCCACTTGATTGTCTCCAAATTTGAGCTGGATTAGACGGTGAGAAGATCTTCTTTGAAGACTAAACTTTTAACGGTTTGACTTTGAGCTGAAAATGAGATTTTTCTCCATTTTTCAATGTTTTTCCCTAAATTCCTGAAAAGAGTCTTCAAACTACAAATATAGAAAAACTGTAATGAAAACACTTACGACTAATTAAAACCTTTGAAAAAGCATAAGAAATAAATAGTGAAAATGAGTACAAATACAGTGTTATCAACTCCTCCTGACTTGAACCTTTGTTTTTCCTCAAAAAAAAAATCAAGATCCAAGCATAGAAAAACTTTAAACAGAAATCATAGGGAACTCAAAATCATCAGAGTCCATACCTCTAAAGCATAACCACTCGAAATACCTCTCAATAAAAATGTCATCCAAGGTAGACGACGTTTGGTAATGGAAAGGCTATTTAAGTGGAAGAGTTAAACTGTTTAGGGTTACCTTTTAGGTTTAGGAGGATGCAATATATTATGCAAGAGAGAATAGACCTGTTAATGTCCACAGCTTCCAGTTACGTATTCTTGTTATCCAAGTGTTGCACATCTCTACTTGTTTGATATCATCTTTATAACTCTCCCAAACTTAGACTTTTTTTTGGGACTTAATAATAAAACTCCACTCTCTCCGATGATGATCCATAGAATCCTTGGAACTCATGATATATCCTTAAGACTTCTCTTAGGCAATTTCCTTTCCCTTTCTTTTCTCCCTTTCTCTTTTTTTTTTTTTCATTTTTGATTTTTATTTTTTAAAAAGGGGGAAAGCCTTTTTGATAGAAAGAAAGCCTAGGGTCCAAAATTTACCATGTTTTCGAGTTTCCAGGAGTAAGTAATGCTCTTGGGAATCTCCTCCACCAATAAATTACAGTCTTCATCTTTAGTGAAACCTCTTGAGCCGCAGTGGAAAGAAGGCTGGCCGCGGGTGAAAGCACCTGTGATTGACTGGACTTGTGTTGATCAGCCTTCGGTGCATTGATGATATCTGGAGATCTAACCGTTGAATCGCTTTTTGATTCCAAGTGTGTTGGAAATCTGGTTGTCTCCTCTATAAAGTCTCCAAATTTGGGGATGATCAGACGGTGAGAAGGTCTTCATAGGTTGCCAAATTTCTGACGGTCTGAATTTATCCACAAATGTACTTTTGCTCCAAAATGCACTTCAAAGTCCCAAGTTTCGTGCAAATCCTTTTAAAACTCTAAAATATGGAAAACACTTATAAAACCTTTAAAACTGAGTGAAAACACCTGCATAAGATACTGAAAGTGATCCGTAAAAGTGGTCAAAATCAGGTGTCATCAACTCCCCCAGACTTAAACCTTTGTTTGTCCTCAAACAAAACCAAAGATCTAAATCTGGAAAAGAGGTTTGAAAATCGCAGGAACTAACAAAATCTCAGAGACCATGCTTCTAACCCAGAATTAGTCATTATGCTCAAATCAAGGATAGTCTAGAAAATTCTCACCAAAGCACAAGCATAACTAGTCCGTTGATCCGTCATGCGAAAATCTACACAATTAAACCTAAGTCAACTAGCTCTTAACATTCGTTTATAAGTTCCAGTGGTTCTCATCAAGAGGAGTTCAGCAAGGCAATAAAGGTTAGGTATTCAGAATGGCTGTTTAGAAGGTGAGGTTTTTAGTGTTTAGGGTTACCTTTTCAGGAGAGACAAGACATTATGCAAAACAGCGAGAGAGTGTGGAGCTGTTGATATCCACAGTTTCCAGTCACATTCTTCTTGCCTTAAGATTCTTGATATTATTTCTTCAGGTTCTTCCCATGACTCCCCCAGACTAAGATTTTTGTCCAGGTTTTAAAACCAATGCTCACAAATGAATACTTGTAGCATTTGCTTCATATAATTTCGGCCAACCTAGACTCTTTTAGGCTTTTTGTTTTTCCTTTCCATTCATTTTTTCAAATTTTTTTTTTTTTTGAAAGGGTAAGATGCCTTTGGATGTAGAGTCTTAGGAAGCACGAAATTTACATTTAAATTCAAGCTTTTTGAGGCACCATTCTGCTTTGATAGATTCTTGATGCTCCACTTTCCCAAATTTTCTTCAGTCTTCTTCTTGAGTGACTGAAAACCATGTCGCTCCTCTCTTTCCGGCGTTTTTGCACATATCTGTCGATATAAACTAAAGAGAGAATGCATGAGGTTTAATCATAAAGGTTTGGGTAAAGAGTGTGGTACCAGCTAACAATGAACTGGCCATCTAGGAAAACAAAGAGTGGTAACAATAAGGTGAAAATGTCCTAGATGTGTATCATGATGCCTGCTAAAACCAATGATGAGAAAATTAGATGTCAAGATTATGTTCAAGTGAAATGAGCTAGTCTATCCTGTCAGAAAGAGTCTCCATGAGTAGAAATCCTCTGGTGGGAGTTCGTAGTGCAAGTACTCTAGCTACTGCCTAGTTTAGTACTAACCACAAAAGAAACTAGCATGTAAAGTCTAGAAGCACATGGGTCTTACTCATCATAGTTTTGTGTCAAACATTCCTAAAAAATACTCAAGGTCTTTTAATAAGCATAGAAAATTTTAAAATTTGTACAAAAACATAAGAAACAAATAATAATAGATTAGTACGGATAAACATCCTCCCCCAGACTTAAATCACATTGTCCCCAGTGTGAAAACGTTGGTGAGAAGATGGTGAAATGAAAGCAAAAAAGTCTTAAACAAAAGAAAAGAAAAATGGTGATAGAACCGTGGGTATGATGTGGTGATGGATAGGCGCCTATGTCTCATGGCTGTCAGCTGTCTCTGTGGCAGAGGAGTCATCATCAAACCGGCGGTTGATTGTAGGTTTTTAGCCTACCAAGGTTAATTAACCTCTTGTGTTGTAGCACTTGAGGGTCAATCCAAATGGAGAGATTCTAGACACTAAGACTATGAGGATCAATTCTTAATCCAAGTCTAATTAAACAGGTTGATGACAAATGTGATCTAAAAACATAAAACAAACAAGAACAAGCAATAACTAAGAACAAAGCAAACAAGAGAAACTAAACAAAGACTCAAATTCAAAATAAAGAGAAAGCTAAACCTCTAGATGTGATCATTGATCAGGGTGCTTCAAATGTTAATTCATGATGCTAAGCAAACAATGCAACACTTGCAAATCTTTAGTCTAGACTTCCAATTCAGATTAATTCATTCTCATGACAGAAATCCCTTTGCAAATTACTTAATCAAGACTAATTCCCATTAGTGAATAAGCAATCAACAAGCATAAGGTTCCAAGTCTAATATGACCAAACAGCCTCTTTGTGCATCAAAATAATAGCTAAGAAAGATTGAATCTTATACAGAAAGATAAAGCAAGCATCACATGATCTCAAATTCCAATCAACTTAGAACTCAAAGCAAGACCATTTCTTTCCCAAGACAATGATCACTATATCAATCAGCATTAAAACCTAACTCTCATTAGTGGTAATTATGATCAATATGCATTAATAAACAGTTCTAATATGTCATTTATGCTTCAAACAAACATTACCATGGCATTCAAAACATAAACCCTTAAGTTAGCTCATTCAGGCATTTCATCAAACACTTTTGGTGCATGAAATGCCTATGAACCCAGATTTCACTTTCTCAAGGAAATCTGGCATTAAGAGCAGCTAACTAAGGAAAGGAAATGAGAATCTAGAACTTAAACATCATAAATCAAACATCTAAGCACCCTAATCTACACACCTAGAAGCTTCAAAGAAGACTACTCACTAATCATGATGAACACACCATTTCCTTTGCAAGAGGTGATGTTAATCATGATTAGAAGTAAAGATGAGATGAAGAAATGATAAGAAACAGCTTTAAGATTATTAAATCTGCTAGATATCTCTTGATCAAACTCGTTTTTACACTAAAGAGGCAAAGAAACAAAGAGAATAAAGCTTCTTCCAACAGATATTTCCTAAAGCATATATATAGGTAGGGTTTAGGGTTTAATAGAATATAGTAGATATTGCGTGTAAGTCTTCGAACATGATTATTTACAAATACTTTGAAGCCCCGAATAAGCTTCCAATCGCCTTGTATAAGTTTATCTTCATGATGATGCACATCACTTGGTTCTATTTTAGCGGATATCTTCAAACCCTTAGAGTATTTACAAAGAAATGCAAAATAGAATGAAAATTTAAGTTGTTAAAACTATAGAGTATAATAAAAGAATCTAAACGTCCGAATATGTAAAGGTTTTTAAGTACTCTATCACATAAAGTAGTTTAAGTGCGAATAAGGAATTTTGAATAAGTATCTTATTATCCATGAGTATCATCACAATACTATTGCCGTAAGAAGATGGTTTCCTCCATATACTCAAGATTTTTACATCGAACGCCCAACATTGACCCATTGCACGCAAATCTTCCAATTCATCTCGAGTAACTCTTGAAAATCCATTTTCTGAGATGAATAATAAAATTGTGAGTTCAGAGAAATAAGTTAATAGAGATAAAGATGAATTACTTTTTATGGAAAATGTGAGGAAGATTCAATGCATGTCCGTAAATTAAATTTTTGTGTAATTTCTCTGACTTATTTAATAACAATATTATTGTGTAAACAATATTTTCTTTAATATTACACAAAGTAGATCGTTTAGTTAAAATTCTCTAAATAGAATTTTTAAAAATATAAATCAAACCGGGGAGAATACATTCATGATTTAAATGAATCGATCAACGATTTAGGGATATAATACCAGATTTTAGAGCTTTGAACAATATACTGTTAATATCATAATATGAAAATTCACATAAAAATGTAAATGTAAAATATGGTACTTTAGACTACGAACGAAACAAAAGCATATTGTACTTGAAAAGTCATTATGGTAATTGCATAATACGTAAAAACGAAAAGGAATTCTAAATGTTTATTACATAACAAAAGTAAGGAGGACATCACTCTTATTCAGATAAGATAAATGGAAATTTATTAAAAACGAAAAACACAAAATAGTAAGATACATGTATCAACCTAAATAGTTCGTCTAGGAATTGATCTTTGAAGATTTTCCTGCAATTTGGAACCTATACAATTATAGACAAATGTTACACATCTTTATTAGTATTAAATGTTAAATAGAATAATATTAGATTTACAATCCAACTTACTTGTTTCGAAAATCTTGAACTTCCTTAAAATCAGGATTGAATCTGAATCGAGATATACCTTCGCTGTTTCGAATAAACTGACTGTGTTCTAAAATAAGATATAGCACAATGTCAATGCGATATTATAATAAATGAATGAAAAAATATAGGTTTTTTTATTCTTCTCTAAATTTGTTACTTTTTACCTTTATTTTTGCTGAGCCTCCACTCACTGAGTAGACAGAACACCAAATTAGTTGTTCTATTTTGCCACATATCATTGAAGCGCGTTGAGTAGTTGTTATAAGCAGAACATTAAGAACAACATCACTGAAATTTTTAAATAATGATATAAAAAACATATAAAGAGTATATACCGGTCTATACATAAATAAAAATCTAAACTTACTTCAAATCTCTAATATGGAATTCAATACACGTATTGAACTGGAAGGTTGAACTCGATGATCCTTGCACACCGGTTTGAATAGTTCCAACGTAATCAATCACCCCAAGTACGTCTGTTTAAAATGATCAATAAAATGTAATTAGCAAGACTTCAATTTTATAAAATATAAGTATTTTTTTTTTAAATGAATGTAAAATTATATTCAAGATCAAAAAGACTTTTTTACAACCCCTTGAGGTGCGACTTGTGTTTAAAGGAGAGAACTAAGTGACAGAAAACAAAATACAACATTCGAAAATGCAGATTGATCAAACTCGGGTACTGAACCACGTTTGAAGTGCGTCCTCGTATCTTCTATCTCCCATGTTGCGAATGGATTGGATTCGGCATCGAACTAGTTTGTCGATGAGATGCAGAATCCTAGTTGCCGGAAGCGGGTCCTCTCCATGCCGGCGAGAGTTTCGTTCTCTCCAGATACTATGGACTGTAGCTTGAAGAGAGAAGCGAAACAGGAACAAAGTTATGCGATCGAGCCACGAGTCTGAGAGGAGGCCGAGCACATCATTCCAGCTTGTAGTGAAACTGCTCCGGAGCAAATTTTTGGTAAGCTTTGTCCATATTTCCCCCGAATAGCTGCAGGAGAAAAATAGATGGTCCCGGGATTCCAGGCTAGAATTGCAGAGAGAGCACAAAGTGTTTGCCCCGACATTCCAGCTTTGCATCCGATCGCCTGTGGATAAACGATTTAGAATGGCGAGCCATGTGAATACAGAGAACTTCGGAGTACAGTGCGTGAACCAGACTCCTGAGTGCCATGGAACTGTAGCTGAAGCTGATCGAATCAGAAGCCAGGTTTGCTTCGAACTAAAAGAGGGTTTGAAAGTTCCCTCTTTGTGCTTCCATAAGAATATATCCATTGTTACTGAGCTGAGTTGCGCAAGTCTGGCTTCCAACACATTTTCAATCTCTGTGAGCAGATCAATTCGGTGGCGTCGACGGCGTCTTCGTGATAATGACGCAATAGAAGCGTTAAGAGGGATACCAAGATCTATAGGTCCTCTTACACCTATCAGATCGAAAATGCGTCCCATACCCGACCAAATATCAAACCAGAAGCTCGTGTTTTCCCCATTTCCAATGTCAACCTTACAGAAAGAGCTAGCCAGAGATCTATATTTAAGGATTTTTCGCCACATCCACGATCCTGTACTAGTGTTGTTGCTGATCGACCAGAAAGTCTCTTTCCGAATAAGATACGTTTGAATCCATTTGACCCAGAGGGATGGATGAGATGAAACTATGCGCCATACTAACTTTAAACAACACACATTGTTTGCCTCTTTCAAAGGCCGAAGACCCAAACCTCCTTCAGATTTAAGCTTACAGACATCCTCCCAAGCAACCTTTGCTCTGCCAGGGTTTAAATCCGGGCCTGACCAAAGAAACGCAGAGCAAAGTTTATCAATTTCTTTAAGGCATTCACTTCAAAGTCGAAATCCTGCCATCCAAAAGTTTGTGATACTATGTAAAACAGAGCGAATGAGCTGCAGTCGTCCTGCAATAGACAAAGATCGAACAGTCCATGAGCAAATTCGCTTGCGACATTTCTCAAGTAGAGGCAGATAGTCTTGCTTCCGCATTTGCTTCGTAAGAAGTGGCAAACCCAGATATCGCACAGGTAGGTGTCCAGTCTGAAAGTGAAATCTTTCATAAAGTTCAGTCCTTACCAAGTCTGTAACCCCTGCGAGATAAATCGTAGACTTCTCCATACTTATCTTCAGGCCTGAGATCCTTGCAAACTCATCAAAGACCTTTACAATACCTTCGACCGATCTCACTTTGCCATCAGAGAGGACCAATACGCTGAGCACTCGCTTCTCTGTCCAGAAGTTTAGAGAGCACATTCATGCTTATAACAAATAAATATGGGGATAAGGAGCAACCTTGTCTCAAACCTCTGCTACTTCGAAAGAAACCGGCAAGTTCTCCGTAAACTTGTACTGAGAATGAGGCTGTAGTGATGCAGAGAGAGATCCAGTGTATGAACACATCAGGGAAGTTCATAGCGCGAAGAACATTAAGAAGAAAAGGCCATTGAACAGAATCAAATGCCTTTGAGATATTTATTTTGATTGGACAGCGAGCAGGGGAAGTATCTCTGTGGTAATCCTTCACAAGTTATGTCGCTAAAAGGAGATTCTCAATAAGTAAACGATCCTGAATGAAGGCTGACTGGTTCATCGCAATGAGCTGAGGCAGAATGCTTTTGAGCCTGTTGGCAATAATTTTTGAGATAACCTTATAAAGAACATTGCAACAGGAAATCGGACGATAATCTTTCATTTCTACAGCAGACGTTTTCTTTGGAATCAACGCAAGGATCATTGAATAGATTCCCTTTGGTAAGAATCCCTTTTCAAAAAAAAATTTCACCGCAATGATGAACTCTGAACCCACAACCGACCACGTAGCTCTGTAAAACTCAGCATTAAAACCATCAGGCCCTGGCGACTTGTTACTCGGCATAGAGAAAAGCACCATTTTGATTTCCTCATCCGAAACCGGCTTAATAAGGTTATTCCCATCCATAGCCGAACACCTGAAGTGGATCAGATCTCGGAGATCATCTGTTGAAATACCATCGAAATCATCAGGAGTATGTTGCAGAAATTTAGAAAAGAAACGCGCAGGCTCTACTTTTATTTCATCAGCTGATGTTACCACCATTCCATCTCTTCTTTTGATTTCACGTATTGAGTTTGTGGCCTCCCTAGAAACAACATCTTTATGAAACGTCTTATTGTTCCCATCACCAATCTGCAACCAATTAACCTTTGATCTCTGCTTTAGAAAATTTTCCTCCAGCTTAGAAATAGAATCCCACCGCCTGTAAGCAGATTTTTCCTCTTCCACATTCTGTAAAGAGGGATTTAGAGCATTAACCGATTGCTTCTCACATAAGATCTTGTATGCCTCCTTAGCTTTCTTTGAAAGATTACCCAATCTATTCTTTGCCAAAGATCGAATTGAAGGTTTAAGGGCCTTGAGTTTCTTTGCAAACCGGAACATGGAGGAGGTAGAAGAGTAAATAGGTTGAGTGTTACCCCAGAAAGTTTCCATCATCGGTAAAAACTCAGCAAACTCAATAACAGCATTGATAAACTTGAACGGCTTTTTCCCTTTTTCCTGTTCTGCCTCCAGCCGAAATCTACACTGCAAATGGTCTGAGCATCCACCAGCCTCAAACACACTGTATGACACCGGAAAAGCCTGATCCCATCTGATATTCTTTAAAACTCGATCAAGTTTCTTCGAAATTAGACCCGCATCCCGTCTGTTACACCATGTAAAGAGCGGTCCATCGTAAGACATATCCTCCAATTGGCAATCATTTACTAAACCCTGAAAATCTCTCATTCCCAAGGGAATAGTAGGAGAGTTTTCGAAATGAGAATGCTCCTCCGCCTCAAGAATCTCATTAAAATCACCTAAACAGATCCACGGTTTATTATTTATGATTGGTGAATTATGGTGATCTCTGATATCACTCCATAGCTCACGACGCTCGTCCGCAAAATTTGAAGCATAAATAAAGGAGCAGAAGAACTCCTCATCCCTTTCCTCAATCTTTACTGAAACTGTGATCATCTGACCACTTTTAAAAAATAGAGTAAGCCTCACCTTGGGGCTCCACATCACCCAGATAGGACCAAGATGACTGAACTCGTAGTTTGTAATAACCGACCAATCTCGACAAATTGACGCAGCCACACGCAACGCCTTTCCCTCCTTTACTTTAGTTTCCAACAAAGCACCAAACTGAAAATCCTGATTCTGAATCCACCTGCGTACAATGGAATGCTTAGAAATTTTGTTTAAACCATGCACATTCCACACAAAACCCGACATCTATTATTTGTTGGATTTTGGATTCCTTTTGCCCGCAGTGTTAGATCGCGAGTCTCTAACAGTAAGGGCAGCTTGGTCTACCAGAGGTTTAATGGCCGTTTTTGATGCACGAGGAAGAGGAGGGCGAGTTCCAAGGCCCTCTGCTTTATCCTTTTGCTTCAAATTCTCAGTCTGACTGGCACCAGTTTCCTCGACAGAGTGAGAAACAGAGCCCGATTTATCCTTCAACTGCGACTCATCTGATGAGACTGCGTCAGTATCCTGATCCTCAGTACCCACTAATACTAAGAAACGTGATGGAGAAACAGAGACATCTTCCCCTCCCTGTCGATCTGATTGTCTAATAGTCTTTTTTGGAGAGCACCATTCCCCTTCCTCTTTTTCATTAATTTCCTCACCAATAATATCTCGGTCTACAGCTTTCTCTGAAATGTTTTGCAGAATTTTGACAGCAGTAGAACTGACATTCATCTCCTTATCCACTGGTAGAGTTACAACGATTGTTTCCCTGTTCCCCTGGACTGCAGGCGGCAAAGCTTTAGTAGTGTCAACTGTCCTTTGAGAATGTTCTTGGGTCCATTCTTTTTCATACAGGCATCCCCTAAGTGGCCCCATTTCAAGCAGAAAGGACACCGAGGAGGGTATTCAAATTCCACCACCGAGTCAATACCCTTCTCCGAAGTGAACCGAAATTGTGATGGGAGATCCTTTGATAAGTCGACGTCAACAAACACTTTTGCATCATCAAAACTCTTGCAGATTTCAGTATCTGGGTGAAGACGTTTTGGGACCCCCACAACACTTGCAAGAAATCCCAAACCTTTCTCATGGAATAGCTTATGTGGTACGTTTTTCAGACATACCCATAACGGCATGGATTTGATCTCAGGTTGAGCTTCCTCTTCCACCGGAGACCATTTAGAAACTATCATCGGAACATTCGCAATGTTCCACATTCCCCTTTGTAGAATCCTATTACGGGTAGAAGGATCACGGATTTTAAATTTCATTGTTGTCTGGTCGACAACGAAAACATCCACCTTAGAAGAGTTTGATCCAAGCGGCCAGATTTTGTTTACGATTACGTGAACTTTCGCGACATGAGGAGCGGTCGCAAGGAATTTTCCGATGAGAATTTCCTCCCAGAGAGGAGCAGAGCCTTCGATGATGTCGTCTGTAATACCCACTGTAAGAGATCCCTCAACCATCGAGATCGTTAGGTCATGTTTCGAGAGACCCGACTTCTTCTGAACAACAGCTGAAAAAAGAGGTTTTGATGGTTGCTGAGAATCCACATCCGCCGCCAGCACATCAGCACTGGAAGCAGAGGTGTCCGAAACCTGAAGGGGAGGCGGTGGAGCCGTCGAATCCGCCGGAGCCGCCATCCTTGCCGCCGAAGAAATTTTTGAAAGCAGAAACCCTAGTCGCCTTTCGAATCACCACGCCACGTTTATTCGATATGTCTTAGTCGCCTTCTCTATTCCTTTTCTTATTAATGTACCTGTAAAAACTGTATAAAAAAAATCCCAAATATATAAATATAAGTATTTCAAACCAATAAGATATTAGGTGAAAAAATTATAACTAATATAAAAGATAAACACATTACCTATAGGATAAGTAGGATCGACCATTCGATCTTTAATTGATTTGAAATCAATCAAATTCAAAAACATGCAAGTTGGGGGATTATTGACAAGAGTTGCAACGGAAGTCTCACGGGTCAAAATAATGTTGTAGAAGTGATTTGTTGGTCTCTCGTTCTAGTTATTCCAGTCGGAGTTTGTAACTACAAACTCACTAATTTCTTTCCAATTTCCTTTATTCATTTCTCGACGGAAGAACGCTTCAACGAAATTATTCGCCGTTACATGTATTTTGAAACCCTGAGAGTCGGAGACATTTTCTGTTAAAAATTAAAACTAAATTATATGATAAAATAAAATAAAAAATTTGCACAGATGTTATTAATAAAACATCTTTGTCAAACTCTGTCCATTTCTTATAAACTAAAACATGTATAGTCCAGTGTTTTCTCTATGGGTGTAAGTGACTAACTAAGTTGTAGTAAAACATTTTGAAGAAAAAAATTGATCCTTTCTGGGATTGCAAAATTATACGATTGGTTTTTATTGCCTGGATAGTTGCCAAGGGAGTAAAATCAGAAAACAGAGGATATTCTCACCTGTTCAGAAGTAATACTTTGGAAAATAGGGTTTTTGCTAAAAATAACCCAAAACTTGACTTTGAATACAAAAGTAGACCCCTGAAAAAACATTTGGCAGAAATAACCTAAAGGGATAGTGAAAAGACCATTTAATCCTGTATGAGTAAACAAAAAACGGATGTCCTAATTACCGTTTACTCCCTGACGAAGTCTACTAAAGTGAAAATGAAGTCTACTAGTAGACTTCATTTTATCTAAATGAAGTCTACTAAGTAATTAAATCTGTAAATTTAATTTAAAAATTTATAAAAAAAATTATTTTGGTTTGAAATTTACCATCATAAATTCCATAATCGTAACCCAATCGGACAGAAATTATTTTTTCACATTGGTAAATGGAAATGTATGTTTTTAAATTAAGTAGAAGTAAATTTATTATTTAGGTTTTAAAAATTGTAGACTTCGATATTGAAGTTTACTAAACCGAATAAGTTAACCTAACCGAAATTTAAACAGAGATTAAACTGGGAATAACTTCCCTTAACCAAGAGAAACTGCCTTTAACCGGGTAAATTTACCTAGACCCCGGAAAATTAGTAACCTTAACCGAAAAAAACTTACCCGAACCGTACGGAATTACCAGACTATATATATGAATTTTACAGATCCCGTTAAAAAAAAAACCAACGAAAGTTCGTGTAAAAAAAAAAAGGTCGAAGGCGATTTCTGTTTCTCTGCTCCGGCGCCGCCGATATACAGAACCGCCGCCGATAAACTCGTTCAGGCAAGTTTTCTTTCTCCAACCACACCCCCATGCTTCCCTACTCCTCCGTATTCATCACTTCGTAACCCCCAGTTTCCAGATCTGAAATTAGGGTTTTTTTTTTTTTTTTGCAGATCTGCTTTCGCCGTTGGAGGTTAACGTCATTTCGTGCCTCAAAACGGTTAGTAGATGTTGTTCCGAAGTTATATACTTAGCAATTCTTAAATTTCTTCTATCTTATGTTTGACTTAGGTTTTTTTTTTCTCGACGCCAGCTTCATCTAATAAAGGCGGTAACACTATAAACTTTGTGGATTCCATTTTGATGATTTGTATTAGTAGACTTCATATACAGTATTTATCATGTATTGATTGCTTCGGTTGGGTTCTGTAGACTTCATATGTAGTATTTATGATGTTTTGATTGCTTCATATACTGTTTTTTATGTTAAGATTGCTTTGGTTGGCTTCAGTAGACTTCACGACTCGGATTGTACTTAAAATGTGAAAGTAGACTTCATTTTGTGAAAATAGACTTCATTTTGGGAAAGTAGACTTCATTTTGTGAAAGTAGACTTCATTTTGGGAAAGTAAACTTCTTTTTGTGAAAGTAGACTTCATTTTGGGAAAGTAGACTTCTTCTTTTGAAAGTATACTTCATTTTGGGTTTAGGGTCTTCATTTTGGGAAAGTAGACTTCATTTTGATAAAGTAGACTTCATTTTGATAAAGTAGACTTCATTTTGATAAAGTAGACTTCATTTTGAAAATGTAGACTTCATTCGTGTATATTTTAAAACCGTTACTAGTTTTTCTCATTAGAGCTTTGTTACCGTTGATGCAGGAATCTTTGTTAGATAATGGTGGCCTCTGAATTCCCCAGAAGACTTTACACCAAAGGGTTTGAGCCAGCCTCGGATAAAAGCATCGGCTATTACGCTGATGATTATAGGCTGGTCCCTGTACTAAAGTCAGCTCTAGAAGAGGATGAATGGGAAGAGATTTACGAGTCACCGTTGGGTGTCTTTTTAAAGTTCCACGAGTTGGATTTTGGTTGGGCTTCTAGGCTGGTGCACCACATGCTGACCTTTCAGATCGTTTGCAAGCAGAGGTACGAGATATGGAGCCTGATTGGTACCACTCCAGTTCGGTATTCATTGCATGAGTTGAGGAGATCACCGGACTCAACTGCGGGTACGTGGATGACTTGGCTTTAACTGATCTTGCGCTTTCCGATGACACGCGTGCATTTTGGGAGCTAATGGGGGTTGAGGCCGAGTCGGGCCCAAGCACTATCGAAATTATTGAAGCCTGTTCCAACTGCTCATCATGGTCTCGTGATGATAGGCTGTGGTTGGGTTATCTTGGGATCTACGCTGGTTTCATAGTGGCAACGAGACCCGGCTCATCCACAAATGTCAACCATGCCAGACTAGTGATGGATCTCAAAGGTTTTAAGGAGTTTCCATGGGGAAGAATTGCTTTTCAGCATTTGATCAATTCTGTTAAAGAGAAAGATCTCAGCAAAAACATTCATATAGAAGGATTTGTGCAAGCTCTTCAAGTGTGGGTGTACTATGCTCTACCGGATTTTGCTGCTGAATTTGGCGAACCATTGCCAAATGTTACTGAAGAACCTCTTTTGCTGGCTTACAAAGGATCCAGAGGACGAAAGAACGTCAAAGCCAACATGCTAAAACAGGTACTGTATTAGTGTAGTAGACTTCTATGTAGTAATGAGTTTTCAATGTAGACTTCAGAAGTAGACTTCATGTGTAGACTTCTATATGTATAACTAATAGTGTTTGACATTCAGGAGTAGACTTCTGTGTTAGACTTCAGGAGAAGACTTCATTGTTAGACTTCAGGAGTAGACTTCATACGTAGTTTTCCGAGGCTTCATATGGCTCTAAATCCATTTATTAATTGTGTTTTTCCAGGCTCGCATACAGTCCTGCGTGGCTAAGGACTTGGCGGATATGTTTCCCGTGTGGGATGATGACGAACAGGATCCAGATATTGTCAAGATTGTCAATGCACTTCATGACCCCAATTTCAAGTTCTCAAAAAACCATTGGCCTTTGGAAGGTGTTTTGGGTGCACACATCGTCAAGTCAAAAGCCGGAAAGAGGAGCCTTCCCTCAGATGAATCAAGTCGCAAGAGACCCTGCACAGCCTCTGCATCTGCCGCATCATTCGTTGGTGATGAAGGGGTCGGAGTTGTCGCTACTATGAAAGCGCACTTCGACCAATGCTTCAAAAGCTTTTCAACCAAGATGCTGAATGGTCTTGGTAGCTGTGAAAAGCAGATCAAACTTCTCACCGAGAAGGTTGAATCTGTAGAGCGTGCGGTAGAAGAGTTGACTACAGGGTCGGCGAAGCACACTGAGGAAGAGCCAACCCAGCAGCAGGGCACTAGATCCAAGAAGCATGAAGGGGTTAGTTCCAAAAACCCTCCGCCTATACGAAAACATTACATGCGAACAAGATCACACAAAGTTAGGAACACTTAATACTAATGTCATTTGAATTCGAACATGTTTACTACTGTTATGTACCATGTGAGATTATTTACTTATGTTTTCAAAACTTGTTTTTTACAATTTTCAGAGTATGATAAAACATGTTACTAAATTATAGCATTGGTGTACTCATTTGTATATTCATGCATGTTTCTGACAATATACTGCAGAGTAATTCAGAGAAAGATGATGCTCCGATGAAAGCTAATGTCAACGTTGGTGCGTGTGAGAGTGTTAACGCCCCCGGGGATGCAAAAGGAAAGAAGGCTGCCGTGAATGAAGAAGAGCCCCCAGAGCCTAGTATTTGTGAAATTGACCCGAAGACGTGTGATGTTGACTTCGACGCGGTTGCACTTGCCAAAAATGCCAAAGCCAGAGAAGCGGCTCAGCTAGTTGCCCGAGCAACGAGTGCCAGACACCGCCAGCTGGCTGCGACACAGAAGAGTCCCTTCTTAGGAAACAGCACCGCAAAGACCATCATTCCATCGTCGGCATCTCACTCCGGCCGTGCCCGTGGATATGATCCTTTTGATCAAACCGGTGTCAGGGCGAAGCATACCACTCTAATGAACTTTATCAAATCAAACCCGTAAGTAGACTTCTATACGTATGTAAGTAGACTTCCTCATAGTATTATTTCCTATCGAACTCTTTCACCTGTACAGTGCCTGGCCAAAATGCCCAAGACACTCTTCGATCGATTGGTATTACATTCTGCAGACACCGACGAAATGGCTAGCTGATACGGTTAGTGTTTTACTTTATCATAGTAGACTTCGTGTTTAGACTTCTTCCGTAGACTTCTATAATAGACTTCGTTTGCAGACTTCACTCATTTCTTATTTTCCCCAATGAGCAGCACATGGAAGCTTACATCAACCTACTCAGGCTGCGATTATCCAAGCATCCAGAGTGGTTTGTATCCGACCGGATTTGCTTCCTCAACTCCATGTTTGCTACTGTTTGGAGGTGTGACTACGAAGCCTTCAAACAATCCGAGCCGAATGTAGATGGGTCTGGCAAACTTTTACCGCCTGGAGCATATTCGTACTACACTGGCGAATTACCTATCTACTGCCAGACTAAGAAGACGTGGGCATATGATGTCGACTATTTGTACTCCATGTTGCACATTAGGGAGGACCATTGGGTAGCAATATGGGTCTCATTTGTGAAGAAGCATATCACGGTATGGGATAGCCATGCGGCAACCAAACATGCATCTGATGAACAAATTGCTGAAGCTGTGGAGCCTCTTGCGGTTATGATACCCTACCTTCTTCAGACCTGTGCACCTGAAGATGACAAGTGGAGATTCCCCTGCACGCCGTTCACCCATTCGCGAGTACCAGGTACGGAGATACCTCAAAACATTCAGAGTGGTGATTGCGGAGTGTACTGCCTGAAGTACATCGAGTGTCATGCATTGGATTTACCATTTCCTGCAGAGCTCTATGAAGAAACAGGATGTAAGGGCCATGATAAGCTAGATGCAACCGAGCTGGATGTCTATGATAGGCAAGCTTAGTGTTTACGTTATTAAAACTAACTTTGATTTTTATGGCAACTTTTGGGCTACTTGCATAAATGACCTTCAATGTGATTGGAGGTCATTTTAGCAATTGGTAGATGATAGGTGTGGAAGATTTTTGGCCACCTATCTCATAATTAACTTGCCAAATATGTTGTATTTTCGTTTAGGATATTGTACTCAAACTGAAGTCTTTGACTGAAGTCTACTAAGTTGTAATTATATATGTACTGAAGTCTACTAAGTCTATTAACATGTTAGTATTTCTAATTTTCGATTTCACCCTTACAACTGATTAAGTTCTGTAATTTTCGAGTATACCAAAACGTGTATACGGAAAAAGTGTACACCGATAGTGTACACGGAAAAAGTTTTATTAAAATAAGAATTATAAGTCTACAAACGAAGTCTACAAACGAAGTCTACCATAGTCATGTAAACATATAAGTAAACCCAAAAAACATAAAACATGGAGTTTCTCTAATTTCACCGCGGCCATTCATTTGCAAATCCAGGAATTGTTTTCCAGAATAAGGCACATTCCAACTTCCAGAAGCACGGACTGCAGAGTTTGTCACCATATGAGTCCACGAGGCGTTCATCATCCATCCAGTGCTGGTTTGGCAGATTCATACAAGCACAACTCCTTGATTGTGCCTTATCAAAAACATGGAAGACTGGTTCGTGAAACGCGTCAGGCTTCTTATAAGTGGTCGGACACCTGTTTATGTGCTGCATAGTCTTCCTCATCTTCGTTGCCTCTGCCGGAACTATACCACGAATGTGGTTAAATACATCATGGCTACCATCCATGGTTAAAGAGAACATAACCATGGAGTAAGTAGCCATGAGGCATCCTCCATTTGATGACACCTTTATTAAGTCAAATCCTTCTTGGATGCTATCTTCATAGAAAATTAGAGAAACGGCTCGTAGGTATTGCGCTGTAGGATTTCTACACTCCAAACAGCGCCGAAAGAAAGCGTCAACCCTCCCATGTTGATCCCAGACCCATGGAATCGTCAAAGTTATTAGATCAACGGCCCTTAAAAAACCCTCTTCATTAGAAATCTCATTTAGATCTACAGAGCCCACCGTAGGAACGAGAAGTTATTTTTAAGAGGATATCCCACAGAATGTCGGAAGGGAGAGAGTTAAAGTTTATCGGGTTCGACATCTTCAAAGGGTCTGGAATGAGCCTATAATTCGTCTAAACCCGAGAATTTATAAGCAGAAATACAGAACACTAACAGGTACAACGGTTATACGCACCGTTAAAGTCGTTAAAACAGTTACATATATGAAGTCGTTTCAAACATAATCGTTGTACCTAAATATCACATACATAGTAGACTTCGACAGTAGACTTCCCCAATAGACTTCTAAAGTTGACTTCCAAAGCAGACTTCTTTGAGAACAATAGATGCTTTGTCTTCCTATTCCGGAGCCTTCTTGTTATTATCCTGGTGAATCTTCGACGGCTAAGTATATTAAATAAAAATTGCAACATTGTTAGATGAGTTTAGCTCAACTTACACAATTCGGAAGGTTATGACCAGGTTGCTTGCATTGGGAGCAGCTGTATACTTTGTGCAGCTTCCTTGGCTTCTTGCTTTTCCTCTTAGCAATTTCTAGCCATGATTGCCACCGAGACTTCTTCCGTCTGCCTGGTGCACGGCGAATGTCTGGTGGCAGACATATTGATGTTGGGCCTCCTTGGACCTCTGAAATTTGGGGATATATGTTGGCAGAGTATGCGGCAAACAAGTAGTTTTTTGAGTAAGTCGGACATACAAGGGAATCCACAGCTATCCCACCGGCTAATGCAGCTGCAATAGCATGTGAACATGGGATCTTCTCGATATAAAACACACCACATTCACACATTCCATGTTCCAAATCAACAATACAATTCCTGGTTCCTCCTTTCACATAGTATCTCCAAGTGTCAATTCGGTCCACCTCCATTGCATCTGCATAATGTCCACGAATCGCTAGCAAATACTCCACTCCCCGAGTATTATGTGTTGTGAGACTCAAAGCATCCTCTCTGCGTTTTAAAAACCACCGTCCGAGCTTCTCTCGTATGAAATCCAAGAGGAATGAAATGGGATAGCCACGGGCTTTCTTAAGTGCATCATTTATAGACTCTGCAACATTGCTAGTCTTAATATTGTATCTGTCTCCAACAAAATGAACTCGGGACCAAAGAGAGACATCGGCTTCTTCCAAATAGTCAGCAAGGTCAGGCTTGATCTGTCTCAGCTCCGCCATGTACCGGTTGTAGTCATAGAGGTTGTAAGCATAAGCCACACGTTTAACCAAGTACAGCAACTGCTTCCCCCTAAACTTTGTTACTATGTTATGTTGTAGATGGTAGTAGCAGATCCCTCGTTTTGCCCATGGGAAAATAGTTTCACAAGCTTTCTTAATAGAAATATGTCTGTCAGAAACTATCACCAAAGGATAACCATCTGAGACACATTCACGCAGTTTAGAAAAAAACCATTCCCATGAAGCATCATCTTCACCATCAACAATTCCAAAGGCCAATGGAAAAATCTGAAAGTTTCCATCTTGTGCGGTGGCAACCAACAAAGTACCCTCGTATTTCCCTGTTAGATGACATCCATCAACCACAATAACTCTTCTCATGTACTGAAAACCAGCAATCGATGCTCCATATGCGAGAAATAGATATTTGAATTTGTTATTCGAATCTACATGAAGAGCTGATACAGTTCCCAGATTGGTTTTGTTCACTGAATGTATCTGGAGCCATATTTTGCAACATTGAGACTGGTAGTGCGTAGGTTAACTCGATGATCTCAGTCTTCTTGCCCAAGTTATAATCATCTCGCGCCATATCAGTAAGCTGCCCAAAGGTGCAACCATCGTTCAAAAACCACATTCTTCCACCTTTGCCCATGTCAATAACAAAATGCCATGAATTCTCCTTAAACTTCCACTCACCGTACACAACTGGAATTTGAGCCATTCTCTGAAAAAATAACCATATAAACCGTATTAGCAAACACTGCATAGAGACTTTTTGTATCAAAGTAGACTTCACGACGAAGTCTACTTTGATAAGCTTAGTACCTTAAAAATCGAAACTTCTGATTCAACAATAAATATTCAATGAAACGGAATAAAAATCACTAGGTAGTTCAATCACTAACTAAGAAACAATTATAAACAAAAAAAATTGAAAAATAATTTATAAATTTGCTTAAAACGCGTTTTTACAAAAACGTCAAAACGTAGACTTCTATTGCAGACTTATAATGTGGACTTCACGACGAAGTCTACTTTTATAAGCTAAGGACCTTAAAAATCAAAACTTCTTATTCAACAATAAATATCCAATGAAATGAGATAAAATTCACTGGGTAGTTCAATCACTTACTAAGAAGCAATTCTGAACCAAAAAATTTGAAAAATAGTTTATACATTTGCTTAAAACGTGTTTTTAAAAAAACATAGGAAAGTAGACTTCTTACTTAGACTTCAAATGTAGACTGGAGGAGAAGTCTACTTCACATTTGCTTGATTTCTGTTTTTCAAAATTAAAAAATTTAAAAAATTCCAAAAAGCTTCAGTAGACTTCACAAAGAAGTCTACAAACTGTAGACTTCACAATGAAGTCTACTCAAAAAAACAATCCTTCTAAGTTTGACCGAACACAATAAGTAGACTTCACAGAGAAGTCTACAGTTTGTAGACTTCTTTGTGAAATCTACTGAAGCTTTTTGGAATTTTTTAAATTTTTTAATTTTTGAAAAACAGAAATCAAACACAAAAATGACCTATACGTTTTTGGTCAAACTACAAAAGTAACTTGAAAGTAGACTTCGTATGCAGGCGAAAACAGTAGACTTCATAATGAAGTCTAAATCCAAAAGTCAAAATACGGTCAACTACAAAAATAACCTCTTTTTTTCGTAGACTTCTTAAGGCTTCAAATGAAGTCTATTATGCTTTTTTTTTGTTTTCAAAGGATATCGAGTAGACTTCTCGTGAGGTTTAATGAAGTCTACTTTTTAAAAGTCAATTGCAAAAATAACCTTATGTTGACTCATAGACTTCAGTATAGTTCACGAGAAGTCTACTTTCGCGATATAAAATCTGAAATGTGGAGAAATTGAAGTGCGAGGATTACCTTTAACAAAATTGAGCTCCCCTAAGTTTCTCTTATCCACCCAGAACTTAGGATTTCACCGAAATTAAACAACCCAGGTGTCGAGTAAACCAGAATTCACTGAAAAAGCATGGCGCGAAGCATTGTAACTTTGCCCAGATGTTTTGGAGAAGAAATTATGATAGAATGAGCAAGGTTATGAGTGAATGAGCTTAGATATTTGTTTTATTACAGCTTTAAAACTGGTTGATAAGCATTGATTCCATTTTCATGGTTGTTCATGGTGGTTGAAGGTAATGAAGACGATGGCATTCTCGTAATTAAAAAGTCTTTAGAAGGTCCAAGAAGACTTTAGCCAATTAAAGAAAAATCGAATTATTAGATGTATAATGGCATTTTCGTTAATAGTTTAAGTGGGAAAGATAAAATTGTGAGAAAATGGCAAAATTTGGAGAGAGAAAAAAAAAGGTTAGTTTTGTGTTTGACTTTGAAATATGGGTTAAATCTGAAACTCTCCCTTGAAAAATTTACTAAATTTAAATATTTTGCATAGAATTTAATGCAATACCTTTTAATTAGTACACTTAATTGAATTAAAAATTTAATTTAGTTTCTATTAATTTAATATCGTTGGTATCTTTCGTATCTATTAAATATAAATAATAAAAATACAATTTTTTTGATAGAAATCATAAAATCCGATTTGGTAAATATTTATTGATATATCGCTAGTTAGAAGACAAAATGTCATGTAGGTGCAATTATCGATTGTCTCTAGTTTTTTTATGCAACTTGCATATGTTTATATATGACACATTTTATTAGGGTATTTCAAAAATATACACTTCAAAAAAACTTGTTAGATATTACAATTTTTATTTCATAAATATGCAAGTAGTTTATGATTACCGTTTTTGGTTTATATGTTATATAATAACCGTTTCACACTTAGCAATATAAAATTATCTTAATTTTGTGAAGATTGATTTAGTCTATTGGTTGTCTTAAATTGAAATATAAAATGTAATATTCTTTAGGGTAATGATTACCATGAAGAAACAAAGTGTCTAGTATCTCACATATCTATGTAGGATCAGTTATTGAATATGTCTATAAGTTTGTTTATTAATTATTAAATACAAAAAACAGAGTAAATTGCTATAGTTTAAAACAACGAAAATTATTCACATATAAATTAAACATTTATACATAATCAAAGAATATCAATCTATAAAAAAATTAAAAAGTTAAAAAGCCGACCTTATGACAGTTTATTCAAGATAATAACAATGACTGATTATCATCATCCAATTATAAATCATATTTATTCGATTTAGTATATGGTTTCGTTGCTTGCAACTCCAATCAGTTACCGAGACGATAATCATTAGTATTGAGAAGTTAAAAAGCTAACATTATGACAGTTTATTCCATAGCATACAACTTATTAACACATGTTCGATATACGTTAAGGTAAAATAAATTAATTTAACATAAATTGTAATTATTAACACCTGTTATATATACGTCACCGTAAACTACCAGTTCGATATATATAAAGGTAAACATTGGTAGGTATATAATCGATCGAAATAAATACAAACATACAAAGTTGCAAATAGAAACGGTCATTATACCAAAATATAATCTTCTACCTAGTTTCTATCATAAATGGGCCATATCAAAAATTACACTTCGACATAAAAACCCAAAAAAATTAACCAAATGACACTGTATTTCAAAAAATAAATAATACTTCAATTGGTTCGACATATATTGTTCAATTGAAAAATATAACAACATCAAACGATAAACAACACCAAGCTGAATCATATAATAACCATAGGAAACAATGACGCATTCACCTCTACATAAAACATAAAAACAAAAACTTTTACATAATAAATGCATTATATTATTAACAGAACAAATACGAAAAACATACCTTTTTAATCATCACGATCATTTCCTAAATTTCGGAATACTTCTTCGGATACAACATTCATTGTTTGCCTTTGTGGATTGTCATCTCTATCTACTATCAGTATTTTCAAGTCTCTCTTCGATGTTACCCAAGATATTGCAACATATAGCTGCCCATGAGAAAACACAGGACGAGGTAAATACAAACCTACTTCTGATAATGATTATCCCTGACTTTTGTTGATGGTTATAGCGAATGCAACTGCCAACGGTAACTGTCTACGTCTTAATTTAGAAGGCAATCTTGCATCAGATGGAGTGATCAGCAATCGTGGAATATAAATTTGTCTCCAGCTTTATCTCTGGTAATAACTCTTGGTTCTATCATGAAATCCGCCATTTGTGTAATCTGAAGTCTCGTTCCATTCATCAATCCCGCTTTAGGGTCAATATTCCTAAGCAGCATCACAGGACACCCTATTTTCAATGTAATACAATGATTGCGAAGTCCAGCAACTTTTATACTGTTTAAAAACTCAGGAGTAAAAGCATGATTTTGCAATGCTCCAGAGTCAGCAGGATCTATAGTATCAGAACTCAGATATAATTTTGACCACCTGTGTTAATTAGTTCAAAATATTAATATAAGTAAGAATAAAATTTCAAAAACAAACCAATAAACACAATCATATAAGATGAACATATTGTACTTACCAGTCATCTTCGACAACATATGTTCATTTATATTGTTCACATCTTCATTGGTTGGACAAAGTATTGCTCTTTCTTGCCAAAATTTGGCCTCTTTTTCCTCCTGAAACGATGTTTATTCTCCGTAAATTTGTGTACATATTGCTTTGATTGATCATGTACATCCATTATAAGGATCTCCTCAGTAATATCAATCATTGCTTCACCGTCATTTGGCTCAGCAATTTTACCTTCACCAACATCTAAAATCCATTCAGAAAATTCCTTTAATTCATTTGCTTGCTCAACACTCAAGTCACTTGTCAGTAACCTCATGTTTTTTGTTAGCTTTATAACTTTTCAATAATCCCAGATATAGGATGCGTTCAATGCAGCATTAGCAACATCTCCCCTTGAAGCACCATGCATGACAGGTAGAATCTGCCTGAAATCTCAACCAAATACAACAACTTTCCCACCGAAAACACCTCCTTTGTCATTTTGCATGATGTCAGATAAACTTTTATCTAACGATTCAAAGCAGTATTTACTCATCATAGGTGTTTCATCCCAAATAATAAGAGATGCTTATTTTATCAAATTCGCAACTTTTGAACCACGTTTCATCGAACATGTAGTATATTTATCTGGGTTAATATGTATACCAAAACGCGAATGAGCTGTCCGACCTCTTTGTAACAACAAAGATGCGATTCCACTTGAAGCAACGTTAAGCACAATATCACCCTTACATCTTATTACAGCAGACAAAAGAGACCAAAGGAAATTTTTGACAGTACCTCCAAATCCATATACAAAAAAAATGCCTCCTTTTTTGTTCTCAACTGCTTCAATAATCTCTTTATAAATCTTCCTTTGCTCAGTGGTAAGCTTCACAATGTCTCTATCATGCATTTCTTTTAATGCCTGTCTATCATTAATTTTTCATCAATTATTAAGACATTATCGTTGTTAAGCCCATCTTTTGGAGGCTTAGGCATTGATGTATAGAATTGCAAAGAACTATTGTGAAATTTCAAGATCTTCTCAATCTCCAAAAGGACAAACTTTTTCTTATCAGCATCATCCAATATAAGACCTGCAAAACGTGTAAATTATATGTATAATGAGTTTACTAATCAGTAACAAATTAAACAATGCAATACGGTTTAACACAATACCGTTAAAGATACAATAAAATAAATAAGAAAACGGTAGGGAATTTATCAAACCTGACCGATTACAATGCTGTCGCCGCATGTATTCAATATCTTCTGACAAAACTTCCCAGGTTTGTTTCCAAACATATTCAGGCCGAGACAAACTACCAGATACAAGCATTATAACAAATAGTCGTCTTAAAAATGACTTTGTAGCAGTAAAACTCATTCTAATAATATCACTAATATACTCCTGGTCATCTTCTAACAACCCTCTAGCATAACATGCTTCCTTGAAAGAAGGGTATACCACATCATTGTAGGATTTGATGTCATCAAAAGATTCTGGACCCCTGACAACATTAAGAAGAATCCTCAAATAATAAGCTTCTTCTAGTTTACGTAGAACATAAGTAATATTTCCAATAGCAAAACCTCTTTTCCTTGGTTTAAACATCCGAAGTGATTTATCCCACGTATAGTAAACAGAAATTTCTCCATACGTGAGTGTTTTACATTTACCGCCTTTTTTGTTGAACTCAAACCAAGCCGTCATCTTTGTGTTCTTTACAACTTCCCTATGGATAACCGTTTCTACCATCTCATCGCCCTTGAAATATACCAAATGTTTGCCTGGTAAGTGAAATGAAAGGTGTTCAACGGGGGTTGTACGATTGTGGATTGGATTTTTTAAGATTCGCCATGCCGATTCACACGCAGATACATATCTGTATAATAAAATAGTATGTTAGAAGTAAACAACTAACGATGTTCAATTTAATATATAGTTTTTATTCTGACAGTAGTTCAAATATAAATGTTTACAACGAACCTGCAGTCGAAGAAGTCTTTAATCTCATTTTTCTTCTTTGCTTGACATTCATGTGTGGAATCACAGACTGTTATCTCCTCCATCAGCTTTTACAATCTGTGCTTGCGAAGGCTCAATCACAAACGTAACATGATCAAAACCTTTATTTATATTCTTAAATAAGTATTTAATGGAAGAAGCTTGGTTGCACCACTCAACATTGATATGAGCTCGATAACGAAGAGACAACTTCTTGTTATAGGGTATCACAAATCTATTACCACATTTGTATCCATTTTTGTCAACGTAATTCTTGAGCTGTGACCTCCTCCTATACAAAGGAAAATCTTCTTTATTAATAGATGTTGTCTCAACATGCTGTTTAGGATACATTTTTGTACAACTCCCTTGCGACATGCATGGTGATCTTGGATTAATTTCACCGCATGGTCCATGAATCATCATTTCTGAAACAATTCCATAAAGCTCTGACTCTTCATATCGGTCGGGTATCTTAGCTGATATAACATTGTCGATTTTTTCAGGAGGAATTTTTGAAGTTGGAACTAAAAACAATTGTATATGTGCATGCGGTAGACCCCTCTTGTGAAACTCTATGGTGTACATGGCTGAAATTATGAAAATATATATCAATGAATAAACTGTATAATATTGATATTACAAATGTCAATATAAAGAATGTCAAAGTTACTAACCAGAAACAACTTTTCCTATACCGAGTCTGTTATCAGCAAAATCCATCATCATAGATTCTAGCTTCATTTTGAACACCCGACAAATTATATCTGGTCTATCATCAAAACTGAGTTTCCGCTCGTTCACATACCTTGTGATTTCTGGCCACTTTGGATTACATGTAAGGGTGATAAAAAGATCAGGGTACCCAAAATGTTTACATACAGACATTGCATCCAAGTAGCATTGAGTCATATATCGAGGTCCACCAGTGAATGAAGGAGGCAAATACGTTTTTCGACCTTGATCACACAAATTCTTTTTACCTTTATTTGATGCATCTTCTATTGAATCAAGATTTTCAGATCTCAGTGATGTCTGGTTTTTGTCAAGATAGCCGACACGATTTGCCTCTATCATGGTAAAAACATCAACCAGAAACTGCTGGAATAACCTCTTAGCCAGCAGCAAAGTGTGACATTCATTCTTTCGCTCATGTATACAAAATGCAAAAAACTGTCTCATACTAATATATTCTCGTTTCCGTTTCTTCTTCCCAGTTTTTTCAAAGCATTTTTCAATTCGAATATGAAAACCGTCTTCACCATACGGAAATATCAAAGGATACTGTATAGCAATGTATGAAGGATGAATTTCACTAATCCTTATCAGCTTGCCGCATTGTTTCTGCAGTATTATATCACGCTTACACATATCATCATTCAGATCACCAGGGATCAACGCAGCCACTTCAGACGCAGTAGGCATATTATATATCCTTGAGTCTTTCTAGCGATCATTTATAAGTCTCATATGAAGCTCCTCGTTGGGATCCAATTTTGAATCTGTCTCTAGCAGCTCGAAAATTCTTCACGTAAGGATTCACCTTATCTAACATCTTAATCAGCTTATCAATTAATTCATTCCTGAATTGTTTACGTTTAGACACCTTCATAGAATTTTTACTTTTGCTGCAAGAAAAAAAATATTATTATTAAAATAAATTAATAATAAATATGAATTCAATCATTACTTTTACCTCATAATGGTCGAACGATTTTGTACTTCTTCATCAGTGTCAACAATAAATAACTAATAAACTTTGCAACATCACCAGGTTTAGGGAGCATACTTCCCATCAGATGATAATTCTCTCCGTTAAGCTGGAACATTGATGGTCCACGCCCATTTTTGATAGACCTATCTACTTTACCTCCAATAGAACTCATTGAAAATAGCATAATGTAGGGTCTAACATTCTCGCGAAAATGTTTGCTTAGATCATCGACAGATGTAAAAAGATGCATTAATTCCTCTGGAGAATCTCGAAGGTATGGTAGCTTTACTTGACCTTGCGAACAGCACAAAGAAAATATAAGATTCTTTGCTCTTCTTCTTTTGTTTAAACGTTCATCATACCAGAAAATTGCACCACAATAATTACACTCATATGGAGGATAGCCATCATTTTTATATTCTGAATATAAAAGTAGTCCGACATTATAATAAATTAATATGTGAATTACATAACATAAGATTTAGCGTTGGAAAGAAATACCTTTATATTCGCTGAAAGGATTATTATTATTAGAGACTCCTACAGAAAACGCTTTTTGCAACATAGTAGCTAAACTCTTGACATCATAAACATAATCTTCAGGTTCCTTATTGTCAGGTGAAATTTCTTCGCCAGCTTCATCCATAATATAGTTTTCCTCATCGGACAAACCATCAAGACTGCTACAGTCAAACCGCTGTTCATAATCATACTCATCTATAAACTATATAATTGTTATTAGTTAAAAAGGTATAAGTGTATATAATTGCACATTAAGTCAATACAGCGTGACGTAAATATTACCTTCTGAATCCCAGTGTTTGTTTGGGAAGACGACATCATCATACATATCTTTGGTATCATCAACACCAAGACTACTATAATCAACATGTCCTGACAGACGAATGTAAACCAATACGAAATGCAAGTGAACGATATTTTCTGAGCACAAAATTATTTGCAATATAAATACTTACCTTCACGATATTGATGGTCGAAAATATTCTCGTTGTAGTTCTGACCAATCTCATGTTTACATTTATAATCTTCATACGAAGATATAGCATCTGCATTTCGTATACAAGATGAATCTCCATTTTCTAAGAAAACAAACTTGGTTGACTTGTTACTTGACCCACAATTAGTTAACTTCGTTGATGTCAACTGGGATAGGTCGGCTATATATAAAAAAAAATAAGATTACGAAAACCAATACTTATCAAGGTACATTATATATAAAGGACCTTAATATGCCAAACATATATAACTCACATGAAGATAGTGATTCTGGTTGCTTCCGCTTTCTCTTTTCTAATGTGAAATAATTCTCTTTCCCAATATAATTTGTTTGAGTATGTAAAGCTGATTATTGAAATAATAATGTCGCATACTAAAGTTTAATAATTTATAACCATTGTGTTAACGATAATAATATACGATTTAAAGAAAATAGTTTCTAAACATCAATTTAAAACTTACAGTTTTCCAGTCCATCACATACGGTAGGAGAAAATTGATTATGCGTTCTAGTTAGGGATTCAGTATTTGTTCTGTCTACCAAAATTTGTGGAAATAGAGAATGAACTTTGATCTCGTTTTCAAAATGATTATCCACTATATCTGATTTCTGAGTAAGCGAATTGGTAGATGATGACCCTAAATTAAACTTGGCTGCTCAAACCAGACAACAAAGTCTTCTGTTTATTCTTCCGATCAACATGTTTAATCCTAGGCATAATTTAACCTCTCATAAAACCTCCTCGTTAAGATCAAAATATAGCAAAAAACGATGGGATTAGGGAGGGAAGATAGACTAAGAATAAAACGAAAGAGTTTAGGTTAAATTTACGGCGGCAAATCCTACAAGTGAATCTTAACAATATCTATTAATCAATTATGATATGTAAAGATTTCTCTATATTTCAAAATACAAATCGATAAATGAACATAATCAATCTATATGAAATTATCATTCACATATATGAATAATCTACCATAAATCGAATTATGTACATAAAAATTATTGTTACTTACCATAGATATGAAGCATCTTAAAAACATTGCCATTACAATTTCACGCTGTATATTTGCAAAATATTATAATTTATTAATTGCATACTGTAAATCGTTAAGACAGTATATAATTAAGTTATTCACATATTCAGTCGATATGATTATATATTATATATGCAATCGAATTTCCCACTATATAAAATATCATTTTTTTGTTAAAATTCATTCCACGAACATCTACATAAAAAAATTGAGATTTAAATTATTAATTTACTTAGGTATAAATTAGGAAATATAAATAAACTATTTCTTTCTGATGTGATCTTTGACAGATGTACAAAAATATTTAGTAGATAAACATTTTTTTTGGATGTAAATATAGTTTTTGTACGTCTGTCTGAGGACCACATGAGAGAAATAGTTGTAGAGAGAATTGTATTTGAGTGAAGAAAGTTCCCTTCTACTTTTATTTATAGTCGTAAAAGTAAGGTGACTACTCACGTTTCATCTGTGTGTTTCATATTCCCCAAAAGTCTGCTCTAATTAAAACATATTAAGATACAATTGACTCAATTATCACAAATTCCCATAGAATATCATTTACAAATAAATGAATATATCTTCTATAAATATTGGAAAATATCTTGAAAAATATAAAAATAAGGTATGTACTCCGAAGTAAGTGTATGATTCATCTCCAATTTCTTCATCATACATATACTAGTAATTACTCAAATATGTCACTGGAAAATATTAGGCAATATTAATTTCGGACCCAATAAAATTAACATGATACACACGTAATTTGTAAAATAACGTAAACGTAGTAATGGTTAAATTAAAAGAATAAATTATTAAAGTTCAAGAACAAATGCATGAGTATCATCCGAACAAATTTCAACAAAAAGTTGAACAACAATAGCAAAATAACATGAGAAAATACGTACTCAAATAACCATATTTTTCGCTATATCACGCCCATCACTTTTCTAGATCCATGTGCACGAGTGAGTCCCTTGTCAAATTTCCATCTCATAAGAAGGCTCTTGCCTCAGCGTGTTTATCAGCGACACCTACAAAGGTTTACATATAAATATAAACATAAAAGGCCAAATAACGTGTATTAATATATACAATTTATTATATGCAATCCAAACTATTAAATTTCAAAATTATACCTTATTACCAGACAATAGCCACCTCTGATCACCCATATCTTCAGATTCATTCACCTCATCAGCGGATAAAACATCATTTCCTTTCCAAACCTTCCCGACTTTTTATGTATTCCTACCTCCGTATATATTTTCTTTCTTAACAAAAATCAGAAACTGAAAAGTCTTCCCAATCAAATTTTGCAGTGCATCAGGAAGGACATCCGGTTCTTGTATCTAAGTATATAACGTACTTGACATTTTAAACAAACAAATTCTTTATTCATATAGGGTTAAAATTGTATCATAGATTAAGATTTACAATTAATACCTCATCGAAGTTCTCCCTGAGAATTTCATCAGCTTTCTGATTTAAAATATCTTGTGCGTTTCTATCAAAAAGAAAACACTTGATCTTTCTGGTATCGTCCATAACGCAAAGATGAAGTTTGTACCTAGCAATATATAAAGATTGTATTAAAATACTCAAATACACGGTTAAAAAAATAATTAAGACAAATACTAAAAAAATAGTAAAACATTTTACCTCGCACTCACAAAGGACACTTTTGCATCACATGTTTCACATGAATAAAGGGTCTTATTCTTCTTGGTCATTTTTTGATCTTCCTTCTTTGGAATTTTGTATACTTTTTTATCACACCTAGTGCAAACCAAATAAAACCACGACCAGTCTGTGTCAACCGCATAGATGGTGCACATGATCTTACATTTCCCAACCTGAAGAAACAAAAATACAAATGTCAAAATTATATAATCTATACGTTTTCGCTACCAAAGTTTTAAAATGACATATACCTCAAGAGAATCTTGCAATTCTGAAATAGTGACCATTGAAAACTGATCGAAATGAATCTCATCACCATAAGAAACCCTTTGTTGAGGTTTGCTACTCAAGAAGGTAATACGTCCGCAATTCTTAGGTAAACTAATAATAGGTAATAGTATTAGTTGTATTCATAATCGTAATGATAAGACATATATATAATATACATAGACAAATTACCTATTCTTGAAGACAATGACATCGGGATCATTCAAATCAATCAGAACCTTTGTGGGTTTGCAAAATTATGGGATTGGTTTTTATTGCCTGGATAGTTGCCAAGAGAGTAAAATCAGAAAACAGAGGATATATCTCACCTGTTTGGAAGTAATACTTTGGAAAATGGGGTTTTTGCTAAAAATAACCCAAAACTTGACTTTGAATACAAAAGTAGACCCCTGAAAAAACATTTGGCAGAAATAACCTAAAGGGGGTAGTGAAAAGACCAATTAATCCTGTATGAGTAAACAAAAAACGGATGTCCTAATTACCGTTTACTCCCTGACGAAGTCTACTAAAGTGAAAATGAAGTCTACTAAGTAATTAAATCTGTAAATTTAATTTAAAAATTTATAAAAAAAAATTATTTTGGTTTGAAATTTACCATCATAAATTCCGTAATCGTAACCCAATCGGACAGAAATTATTTTTTCACATTGGTAAATGGAAATGTATGTTTTTAAATTAAATAGAAGTAAATTTATTATTTAGGTTTTAAAAATTGTAGACTTCGATATTGAAGTCTACTAAACCGAATAAGTTAACCTAACCGAAATTTAAACGGAGATTAAACCGGGAATAACTTCCCTTAACCAAGAGAAACTGCCTTTAACCGGGTAAATTTACCTAGACCCCGGAAAATTAGTAACCTTAACCGAAAAAAACTTACCCGAACCGTACGGAATTACCAGACTATATATATGAATTTTACAGATCCCGTTAAAAAAAAAACCGTCGAAAGTTCGTGTAAAAAAAAAAAAGGTCGAAGGCGATTTCTGTTTCTCTGCTCCGGCGCCGCCGATATACAGAACCGCCGCCGATAAACTCGTTCAGGCAAGTTTTCTTTCTCCAACCACACCCCCATGCTTCCCTACTCCTCCGTATTCATCACCGTTCCGTTTTCGTAAGCCCCAGTTTCCAGATCTGAAATTAGGGTTTTTTTTTTTGCAGATCTGCTTTCGCCGTTGGAGGTTAACGTCATTTCGTGCCTCAAAACGGTTAGTAGATGTTGTTCCGAAGTTATATACTTAGCGATTCTTAAATTTCTTCTATCTTATGTTTGACTTAGGTTTTTTTTTTCTCGACGCCAGCTTCATCTAATAAAGGCGGTAACACTATAAACTTTGTAGATTCCATTTTGATGATTTGTATTAGTAGACTTCATATACAGTATTTATCATGTATTGATTGCTTCGGTTGGGTTCTGTAGACTTCATATGTAGTATTTATGATGTTTTGATTGCTTCATATACTGTTTTTTATGTTAAGATTGCTTCGGTTGGCTTCAGTAGACTTCGCGACTCGGATTGTACTTAAAATGTGAAAGTAGACTTCATTTTGTGAAAGTAGAATTCATTTTGGGAAAGTAGACTTCTTTTTGTGAAAGTAGACTTCATTTTGGGAAAGTAGACTTCTTTTTTTGAAAGTAGACTTCATTTTGGGTTTAGGGTCTTCATTTTGATAAAGTAGACTTCATTTTGATAAAGTAGACTTCATTTTGAAAATGTAGACTTCATTCGTGTATATTTTAAAACCGTTACTAATTTTTCTCATTAGAGCTTTGTTACCGTTGATGCAGGAATCTTTGTTAGATAATGGTGGCCTCTGAATTCCCCAGAAGACTTTACACCAAAGGGTTTGAGCCAGCCCCGGATAAAAGCATCGGCTATTACGCTGATGATTATAGACTGGTCCCTGCACTAAAGTCAGCTCTGGAAGAGGATGAATGGGAAGAGATATACGAGTCACCGTTGGGTGTCTTTTTAAAGTTCCACGAGTTGGATTTTGGTTGGGCTTCTAGGCTGGTGCACCACATGCTGACCTTTCAGATAGTTTGCAAGCAGAGGTACGAGATATGGAGCCTGATTGGTACCACTCCAGTTCGGTATTCATTGCATGAGTTGAGGAGATCACCGGACTCAACTGCAGGTACGTGGATGACTTGGCTTTAACTGATCTAATGGGGGTTGATGCCGAGTCGGGCCCAAGCACTATCGAAATTATTGAAGCCTGTTCCAACTGCTCATCATGGTCTCGTGATGATAGGCTGCGGTTGGGTTATCTTGGGATCTACGCTGGTTTCATAGTGGCAACGAGACCCGGCTCATCCACAAATGTCAACCATGCCAGACTAGTGATGGATCTCAAAGGTTTTAAGGAGTTTCCATGGGGAAGAATTGCTTTTCAGCATTTGATCAATTCTGTTAAAGAGAAAGATCTCAGCAAAAACATTCATATAGAAGGATTTGTGCAAGCTCTTCAAGTGTGGGTGTACTATGCTCTACCGGATTTTGCTGCTGAATTTGGCGAACCATTGCCAAATGTTACTGAAGAACCTCTTTTGCTGGCTTACAAAGGATCCAGAGGACGAAAGAACGTCAAAGCCAACATGCTAAAACAGGTACTGTATTAGTGTAGTAGACTTCTATGTAGTAATGAGTTTTCAATGTAGACTTCAGAAGTAGACTTCATGTGTAGACTTCTATATGTATAACTAATAGTGTTTGACATTCAGGAGTAGACTTCTGTGTTAGACTTCAGGAGAAGAGTTCATTGTTAGACTTCAGGAGTAGACTTCATACGTAGTTTTCCGAGGCTTCATATGGCTCTAAATCCATTTATTAATTGTGTTTTTCCAGGCTCGCATACAGTCCTGCGTGGCTAAGGACTTGGCGGATATGTTTCCCGTGTGGGATGATGACGAACAGGATCCAGATATTGTCAAGATTGTCAATGCACTCCATGACCCCAATTTCAAGTTCTCAAAAAACCATTGGCCTTTGGAAGGTGTTTTGGGTGCACACATCGTCAAGTCAAAAGCCGGAAAGAGGAGCCTTCCCTCAGATGAATCAAGTCGCAAGAGACCCTGCACAGCCTCTGCATCTGCCGCATCATTCGTTGGTGATCAAGGGGTCGGAGTTGTCGCTACTATGAAAGCGCACTTCGACCAATGCTTCAAAAGCTTTTCAACCAAGATGATGAATGGTCTTGGTAGCTGTGAAAAGCAGATCAAACTTCTCACCGAGAAGGTTGAATCTGTAGAGCGTGCGGTAGAAGAGTTGACTACAGGGTCGGCGAAGCACACTGAGGAAGAGCCAACCCAGCAGCAGGGCACTGGATCCAAGAAGCATGAAGGGGTTAGTTCCAAAAACCCTCCGCCTATACGAAAACATTACATGCGAACAAGATCACACAAAGTTAGGAACACTTAATACTAATGTCATTTGAATTCGAACATGTTTACTACTGTTATGTACCATGTGAGATTATTTACTTATGTTTTCAAAACTTGTTGTTTACAATTTTCAGAGTATGATAAAACATGTTACTAAATTATAGCATTGGTGTACTCATTTGTATATTCATGCATGTTTCTGACAATAAACTGCAGAGTAATTCAGAGAAAGATGATGCTCCGATGAAAGCTAATGTCTACGTTGGTGCGTGTGAGAGTGTTAACGCCCCGGGGGATGCAAAAGGAAAGAAGGCTGCCGTGAATGAAGAAGAGGCCCCAGAGCCTAGTATTTGTGAAATTGACCCGAAGACGTGTGATGTTGACTTCGACGCGGTTGCACTTGCCAAAAATGCCAAAGCCAGAGAAGCGGCTCAGCTAGTTGCCCGAGCAACGAGTGCCAGACACCGCCAGCTGGCTGCGACACAGAAGAGTCCCTTCTTAGGAAACAGCACCGCAAAGACCATCATTCCATCGTCGGCATCTCACTCCGGCCGTGCCCGTGGATATGATCCTTTTGATCAAACCGGTGTCAGGGCGAAGCATACCACTCTAATGAACTTTATCAAATCAAACCCGTAAGTAGACTTCTATACGTATGTAAGTAGACTTCCTCATAGTATTATTTCCTATCGAACTCTTTCACCTGTACAGTGCCTGGCCAAAATGCCCAAGACACTCTTCGATCGATTGGTATTACATTCTGCGGACACCGACGAAATGGCTAGCTGATACGGTTAGTGTTTTACTTTATCATAGTAGACTTCGTGTTTAGAATTCTTCCGTAGACTTCTATAATAGACTTCGTTTGCAGACTTCACTCATTTCTTATTTTCCCCAATGAGCAGCACATGGAAGCTTACATCAACCTACTCAGGCTGCGATTATCCAAGCATCCAGAGTGGTTTGTATCCGACCGGATTTGCTTCCTCAACTCCATGTTTGCTACTGTTTGGAGGCATGACTACGAAGCCTTCAAACAATCCGAGCCGAATGTAGATGGGTCTGGCAAACTTCTACCGCCTGGAGCATATTCGTACTACACTGGCGAATTACCTATCTACTGCCAGACTAAGAAGACGTGGGCATATGATGTCGACTATTTGTACTCCATGTTGCACATTAGGGAGGACCATTGGGTAGCAATATGGGTCTCATTTGTGAAGAAGCATATCACGGTATGGGATAGCCATGCGGCAACCAAACATGCATCTGATGAACAAATTGCTGAAGCTGTGGAGCCTCTTGCGGTTATGATACCCTACCTTCTTCAGACCTGTGCACCTGAAGACGACAAGTGGAGATTCCCCTGCACGCCGTTCACCCATTCGCGAGTACCAGGTACGGAGATACCTCAAAACATTCAGAGTGGTGATTGCGGAGTGTACTGCCTGAAGTACATCGAGTGTCATGCATTGGATTTACCATTTCCTGCAGAGCTCTATGACGAAACAGGATGTAAGGGCCATGATAAGCTAGATGCAACCGAGCTGGATGTCTATGATAGGCAAGCTTAGTGTTTACGTTATTAAAACTAACTTTGATTAATATGGCAACTTTTGGGCTACTTGCATAAATGACCTTCAATGTGATTGGAGGTCATTTTAGCAATTGGTAGATGATAGGTGGAAGCTTTTTGGCCACCTATCTCATAATTAACTTGCCAAATATGTTGTATTTTCGTTTAGGATATTGTACTGAAACTAAAGTCTACGACTGAAGTCTTTGACTGAAGTCTACTAAGTTGTAATTGTATCTGTACTGAAGTCTACTAAGTCTATTAACATGTTAGTATTTCTAATTTTCGATTTCACCCTTACAACTGATTAAGTTCTGTAATTTTCGAGTATACCAAAACGTGTATACGGAAAAAGTGTACACCGATAGTGTACACGGAAAAAGTTTTATTAAAATAAGAATTATAAGTCTACAAACGAAGTCTATAAACGAAGTCTACCATAGTCATGTAAACATATAAGTAAACCCAAAAAACATAAAACATGGAGTTTCTCTAATTTCACCGCGGCCATTCATTTGCAAATCCAGGAATTGTTTTCCAGAATAAGACACATTCCAACTTCCAGAAGCACGGACTGCAGAGTTTGTCACCATATGAGTCCACGAGGCGTTCATCATCCATCCAGTGCTGGTTTGGCAGATTCATACAAGCACAACTCCTTGATTGTGCCTTATCAAAAACATGGAAGACCGGTTCGTGAAACGCGTCAGGCTTCTTATAAGTGGTCGGACACCTGTTTATGTGCTGCATAGTCTTCCTCATCTTCGTTGCCTCTGCCGGAACTATACCACGAATGTGGTTAAATACATCATGGCTACCATCCATGGTTAAAGAGAACATAACCATGGAGTAAGTAGCCATGAGGCATCCTCCATTTGATGACACCTTTATTAAGTCAAATCCTTCTTGGATGCTATCTTCATAGAAAATTAGAGAAACGGCTCGTAGGTATTGCGCTGTAGGATTTCTACACTCCAAACAGCGCCGAAAGAAAGCGTCAACCCTCCCATGTTGATCCCAGACCCATGGAATCGTCAAAGTTATTAGATCAACGGCTCTTAAAAAACCCTCTTCATTAGAAATCTCATTTAGATGTTTGGAGGAAACCCTTGCTCTACAGAGCCCACCGTAGGAACGAGAAGTTATTTTTAAGAGGATATCCCACAGAATGTCGGAAGGGAGAGAGTTAAAGTTTATCGGGTTTGACATCTTCAAAGGGTCTGGAATGAGCCTATAATTCGTCTAAACCCGAGAATTTATATGCAGAAATACAGAACACTAACAGGTACAACGGTTATACGCACCGTTAAAGTCGTTAAAACAGTTACATATATGAAGTCGTTTCAAACATAATCGTTGTACCTAAATATCACATACATAGTAGACTTCGACAGTAGACTTCCCCAATAGACTTCTAAAGTTGACTTCCAAAGCAGACTTCTTTGAGAACAATAGATGCTTTGTCTTCCTATTCCGGAGCCTTCTTGTTATTATCCTGGTGAATCGTCGACGGCTAAGTATATTAAATAAAAATTGCAACATTGTTAGATGAGTTTAGCTCAACTTACACAATTCGGAAGGTTATGACCAGGTTGCTTGCATTGGGAGCAGCTGTATACTTTGTGCAGCTTCCTTGGCTTCTTGTTTTTCCTCCTAGCAATTTCTAGCCATGATTGCCACCGAGACTTCTTCCGTCTGCCTGGTGCACGGCGAATATCTGGTGGCAGACATATTGATGTTGGGCCTCCTTGGACCTCTGAAATTTGGGGATATATGTTGGCAGAGTATGCGGCAAACAAGTAGTTTTTTGAGTAAGTCGGACATACAAGGGAATCCATAGCTATCCCACCGGCTAATGCAGCTGCAATAGCATGTGAACATGGGATCTTCTCGATATAAAACACACCACATTCACACATTCCGTGTTCCAAATCAACAATACAATTCCTGGTTCCTCCTTTCACATAGTATCTCCAAGTGTCAATTCGGTCCACCTCCATTGCATCTGCATAATGTCCACGAATCGCCAGCAAATACTCCACTCCCCGAGTATTATGTGTTGTGAGACTCAAAGCATCCTCTCTGCGTTTTAAAAACCACCGACCGAGCTTCTCTCGTATGAAATCCAAGAGGAATGAAATGGGATAGCCACGGGCTTTCTTAAGTGCATCATTTATAGACTCTGCAACATTGCTAGTCTTAATATTGTATCTGTCTCCAACAAAATGAACTCGGGACCAAAGAGAGACATCGGCTTCTTCCAAATAGTCAGCAAGGTCAGGCTTGATCTGTCTCAGCTCCGCCATGTACCGGTTGTAGTCATAGAGGTTGTAAGCATAAGCCACACATTTAACCAAGTACAGCAACTGCTTCCCCCTAAACTTTGTTACTATGTTATGTTGTAGATGGTAGTAGCAGATCCCTCGTTTTGCCCATGGGAAAATATTTTCACAAGCTTTCTTAATAGAAATATGTCTGTCAGAAACTATCACCAAAGGATAACCATCTGAGACACATTCACGCAGTTTAGAAAAAAACCATTCCCATGAAGCATCATCTTCACCATCAACAATTCCAAAGGCCAATGGAAAAATCTGAAAGTTTCCATCTTGTGCGGTGGCAACCAACAAAGTACCCTCGTATTTCCCTGTTAGATGACATCCATCAACCACAATAACTCTTCTCATGTACTGAAAACCAGCAATCGATGCTCCAAATGCGAGAAATAGATATTTGAATTTGTTATTCGAATCTACATGAAGAGCTGATACAGTTCCCGGATTGGCTTTGTTCACTGAATGTATCTGGAGCCATATTTTGCAACATTGAGACTGGTAGTGCGTAGGTTAACTCGATGATCTCAGTCTTCTTGCCCAAGTTATAATCATCTCGCGCCATTTCAGTAAGCTGCCCAAAGGTGCAACCATCGTTCAAAAACCACATTCTTCCACCTTTGCCCATGTCAACAACAAAATGCCATGAATTCTCCTTAAACTTCCACTCACCGTACACAACTGGAATTTGAGCCATTCTCTGAAAAAATAACCATATAAACCGTATTAGCAAACACTGCATAGAGACTTTTTGTATCAAAGTAGACTTCACGACGAAGTCTACTTTGATAAGCTTAGTACCTTAAAAATCGAAACTTCTGATTCAACAATAAATATTCAATGAAACGGAATAAAAATCACTAGGTAGTTCAATCACTAACTAAGAAACAATTATAAACAAAAAAATTGAAAAATAATTTATAAATTTGCTTAAAACGCGTTTTTACAAAAACGTCAAAACGTAGACTTCTATTGCAGACTTATAATGTGGACTTCACGACGAAGTCTACTTTTATAAGCTAAGTACCTTAAAAATCGAAACTTCTTATTCAACAATAAATATCCAATGAAATGAGATAAAATTCACTGGGTAGTTCAATCACTTACTAAGAAGCAATTCTGAACCAAAAAATTTGAAAAATAGTTTATACATTTGCTTAAAATGCGTTTTTAAAAAAACATAGGAAAGTAGACTTCTTACTTAGACTTCAAATGTAGACTGGAGGAGAAGTCTACTTCACATTTGCTTGATTTCTGTTTTTCAAAAATTAAAAAATTTAAAAAATTCCAAAAAGCTTCAGTAGACTTCAAAAAGAAGTCTACAAACTGTAGACTTCACAATGAAGTCTACTCAAAAAAACAATCCTTCTAAGTTTGACCGAACACAATAAGTAGACTTCACAGAGATGTCTACAGTTTGTAGACCTTCTTTGTGAAGTCTCCTGAAAGCTTTTTGGAATTTTTTAAATTTTTTAATTTTTGAAAAACAGAAATCAAACACAAAAATGACCTATACGTTTTTGGTCAAACTACAAAAGTAACTTGAAAGTAGACTTCGTATGCAGGCGAAAACAGTAGACTTCATAATGAAGTCTAAATCCAAAAGTCAAAATACGGTCAACTACAAAAATAACCTCTTTTTTTCGTAGACTTCTTAAGGCTTCAAATGAAGTCTATTATGCTTTTTTTTTGTTTTCAAAGGATATCGAGTAGACTTCTCGTGAGGTTTAATGAAGTCTACTTTTTAAAAGTCAATTGCAAAAATAACCTTATGTTGACTCATAGACTTCAGTATAGTTCACGAGAAGTCTACTTTCGCGATATAAAATCTGAAATGTGGAGAAATTGAAGTGCGAGGATTACCTTTAACAAAATTGAGCTCCCCTAAGTTTCTCTTATCCACCCAGAACTTAGGATTTCACCGAAATTAAACAACCCAGGTGTCGAGTAAACCAGAATTCACCGAAAAAGCATGGTGCGAAGCATTGTAACTTTGCCCAGATATTTTGGAGAAGAAATTATTATAGAATGAGCAAGGTTATGAGTGAATGAGCTTAATATTTGTTTTATTACAGTTTTAAAACTGGTTGATAAGCATTGATTCCATTTTCATGGTTGTTCATGGTGGTTGAAGGTAATGAAGACGATGGCATTCTCGTAATTAAAAAGTCTTTAGAAGGTTCAAGAAGACTTTAGCCAATTAAAGAAAAATCGAATTATTAGATGTATAATGGCATTTTCGTTAATAGTTTAAGTGGGAAAGATAAAATTGGCAAAATTTGGAGAGAGAAAAAAAAAGAGGTTAGTTTTGTGTTTGACTTTGAAATATGGGTTAAATCTGAAACTCTCCCTTGGAAAATTCACTAAATTTAAATATTTTGCATAGAATTTAATGCAATACCTTTTAGTTAGTACACTTAATTGAATTAAAAATTTAATTTAGTTCCTATTAATTTAATATCGTTGGTATCTTTCGTATCTATTAAATATAAATAATAAAAATACAATTTTTTTGATAGAAATCATAAAATCCGATTTGGTAAATATTTATTGATATATCGCTAGTTAGAAGACAAAATGTCATGTAGGTTCAATTATCAATTGTCTCTAGTTTTTTTATGCAACTTGCATATGTTTATATATGACACATTTTATTAGGGTATTTCAAAAATATACACTTCAAAAAAACTTGTTAGATATTACAATTTTTATTTCATAAATATGCAAGTAGTTTATGATTACCGTTTTTGGTTTATATGTTATATAATAACCGTTTCACACTTAGCAATATAAAATTATCTTAATTTGTGAAGATTGATTTAGTCTATTGGTTGTCTTAAATTGAAATATAAAATGTAATATTCTTTAGGGTAATGATTACCATGAAGAAACAAAGTGTCTAGTATCTCACATATCTATGTAGGATCAGTTATTGAATATGTCTATAAGTTTGTTTATTAATTATTAAATACAAAAAACAGAGTAAATTGCTATAGTTTAAAACAACGAAAATTATTCACATATAAATTAAACATTTATACATAATCAAAGAATATTAATCTATAAAAAAATTAAAAAGTTAAAAAGCCGACCTTATCACTGTTTATTCAAGATAATAACAATGACTGATTATCATCATCCAATTATAAATCATATTTATTCGATTTAGTATATGGTTTCGTTGCTTGCAACTCCAATCAGTTACCGAGACGATAATAATTAGTATTGAGAAGTTAAAAAGCTAACATTATGACAGTTTATTCCGTAGCATACAACTTATTAACACATGTTCGATATACGTTAAGGTAAAATAAATTAATTTAAAATAAATTGTAATTATTAATACCTGTTATATATACGACCGTAAACTACCAGTTCGATATATATAAAGGTAAACATTGGTAGGTATATAATCGATAGAAATAAATACAAACATACAAAGTTGCAAATAGAAACGGTCATTATACCAAAATATAATCTTCTACCTAGTTTCTATCATAAATGGGTCATATCAAAAATTACACTTCGACATAAAAACCCAAAACAATTAACCAAATGACACAGTATTTCAAAAAATAAATAATACTTCAATTGGTTCGACATATATTGTTCAATTGAAAAATATAACAACATCAAACGATAAACAACACCAAGTTGAATCATATAATAACCATAGGAATACAGTGACGCATTCACCTCTACATAAAACATAAAAACAAAAACTTTTACATAATAAATGCATTATATTATTAACAGAACAAATACGAAAAACATACCTTTTTAATCATCACGATCATTTCCTAAATTTCGGAATACTTCTTCGGATACAACATTCATTGTTTGCCTTTGTGGATTGTCATCTCTATCTACTATCAGTATTTTCAAGTCTCTCTTCGATGTTACCCAAGATATTGCAACATATAGCTGCCCATGAGAAAACACAGGACGAGGTAAATACAAACCTACTTCTGATAATGATTGTCCCTGACTTTTGTTGATGGTTATAGCGAATGCAACTGCCAACGGTAACTGTCTACGTCTTAATTTAGAAGGCAATCTTGTATCAGATGGAGTAATCAGCAATCGTGGAATAGTAAATTTGTCTCCAGCTTTATCTCTGGTAATAACTCTTGGTTCTATCATGAAATCCACCATTTGTGTAATCTGAAGTCTCGTTCCATTCATCAATCCCGCTTTAGGGTCAATATTCCTAAGCAGCATCACAGGACACCCTATTTTCAATGTAATACAATGATTGCAAAGTCCAGCAACTTTTATACTGTTTAAAAACTCAGGAGTAAAAGCATGATTTTGCAATGCTCCAGAGTCAGCAGGATCTATAGTATCAGAACTCAGATATAATTTTGACCCCTGTGTTAATTAGTTCAAAATATTAATATAAGTAAGAATAAAATTTCAAAAACAAACCAATAAACACAATCATATAAGATGAACATATTGTATTTACCAGTCATCTTCGACAACATATGTTCATTTATATTGTTCACATCTTCATTGGTTGGACAAAGTATTGCTCTTTCTTGCCAAAATTTGGCCTCTTTTTCCTCCTGAAACGATGTTTGTTCTCCGTAAATTTGTGTACATATTGCTTTGATTGATCATGTACATCCATTATAAGGATCTCCTCAGTAATATCAATCATTGCTTCACCGTCATTTGGCTCAGCAATTTTACCTTCGCCAACATCTAAAATCCATTCAGAAAATTCCTTTAATTCATTTGCTTGCTCAACACTCAAGTCACTTGTCAGTAACCTCATGTTTTTTGTTAGCTTTATAACTTTTCAATAATCCCAGATATAGGATGCGTTCAATGCAGCATTAGCAACATCTCCCCTTGAAGCACCATGCATGACAGGTAGAATCTGCCTGAAATCTCAACCAAATACAACAACTTTCCCACCGAAAACACCTCCTTCGTCATTCTGCATGATGTCAGATAAACTTTTATCTAACGATTCAAAGCAGTATTTACTCATCATAGGTGCTTCATCCCAAATAATAAGAGATGCTTATTTTATCAAATTCGCAACTTTTGAACCACGTTTCATCGAACATGTAGTATATTTATCTGGGTTAATAGGTATACCAAAACGCGAATGAGCTGTCCGACCTCTTTGTAACAACAAAGATGCGATTCCACTTGAAGCAACGTTTAGCACAATATCACCCTTACATCTTATTACAGCAGACAAAAGAGACCAAATGAAATTTTTGACAGTACCTCCAAATCCATATACAAAAAAAAAATGCCTCCTTTTTTGTTCTCAACTGCTTCAATAATCTCTTTATAAATCTTCCTTTGCTCAGTGGTAAGCTTCACAATGTCTCTATCATGCATTTCTTTTAATGCCTGTCTATCATTAATTTTTCATCAATTATTAAGACATTATCGTTGTTAAGCCCATCTTTTGGAGGCTTAGGCATTGATGTATAGAATTGCAAAGAACTATTGTGAAATTTCAAGATCTTCTCAATCTCCAAAAGGGCAAACTTTTTCTTATCAGCATCATCCAATATAAGACCTGCAAAACGTGTAAATTATATGTATAATGAGTTTACTAATCAGTAACAAATTAAACAATGCAATACGGTTTAACACAATACCGTTAAAGATACAATAAAATAAATAAGAAAACGGTAGGGAATATATCAAACCTGACCGATTACAATGCTGTCGCCGCATGTATTCAATATCTTCTGACAAAACTTCCCAGGTTTGTTTCCAAACATATTCAGGCCGAGACAAACTACCAGATACAAGCATTATAACAAATAGTCGTCTTAAAAATGACTCTGTAGCAGTAAAACTCATTCTAATAATATCACTAATATACTCCTGGTCATCTTCTAACAACCCTCAAGCATAACATGCTTCCTTGAAAGAAGGGTATACCACATCATTGTAGGATTTGATGTCATCAAAAGATTCTGGACCCCTGACAACATTAAGAAGAATCCTCAAATAATAAGCTTCTTCTAGTTTACGTGGAACATAAGTAATATTTCCAATAGCAAAACCTCTTTTCCTTGGTTTAAACATCCGAAGTGATTTATCCCACGTATAGTAAACAGAAATTTCTCCATACGTGAGTGTTTTACATTTACCGCCTTTTTTGTTTAACTCAAACCAAGCCGTCATCTTTGTGTTCTTTACAACTTCCCTATGGATAACCGTTTCTACCATCTCATCGCCCTTGAAATATACCAAATGTTTGTCTGGTAAGTGAAATGAAAGGTGTTCAACGGGGGTTGTACGATTGTGGATTGGATTTTTTAAGATTCGCCATGCCGATTCACACGCAGATACATATCTGTATAATAAAATAGTATGTTAGAAGTAAACAACTAACGATGTTCAATTTAATATATAGTTTTTATTCTGACAGTAGTTCAAATATAAATGTTTACAACGAACCTGCAGTCGAAGAAGTCTTTAATCTCATTTTTCTTCTTTGCTTGACATTCATGTGTGGAATCACAGACTGTTATCTCCTCCATCAGCTTTTACAATCTGTGCTATGATCAAATCCTTTATTTATATTCTTAAATAAGTATTTAATGGAAGAAGCTTGGTTGCACCACTCAACATTGATATGAGCTCGATAACGAAGAGACAACTTCTTGTTATAGGGTATCACAAATCTATTACCACATTTGTATCCATTTTTGTCAACGTAATTCTTGAGCTGTGACCTCCTCCTATACAAAGGAAAATCTTCTTTATTAATAGATGTTGTCTCAACATGCTGTTTAGGATACATTTTTGTACAACTCCCTTGCGACATGCATGGTGATCTTGGATTAATTTCACCGCATGGTCCACGAATCATCATTTCTGAAACAATTCCATAAAGCTCTGACCCTTCATATCGGTCGGGTATGTTAGCTGATATAACATTGTCGATTTTTTCAGGAGGAATTTTTGAAGTTGGAACTAAAAACAATTGTATATGTGCATGCGGTAGACCCCTCTTGTGAAACTCTATGGTGTACATGGCTGAAATTATGAAAATATATATCAATGAATAAACTGTATAATATTGATATTACAAATGTCAATATTAAAGAATGTCAAAGTTACTAACCAGAAACAACTTTTCCTATACCGAGTCTGTTATCAGCAAAATCCATCATCATAGATTCTAGCTTCATTTTGAACACCCGACAAATTATATCTGGTCTATCATCAAAACTGAGTTTCCGCTCGTTCACATACCTTGTGATTTCTGGCCACTTTGGATTACATGTAAGGGTGATAAAAAGATCAGGGTACCCAAAATGTTTACATACAGACATTGCATCCAAGTAGCATTGAGTCATATATCGAAGTCCACCAGTGAATGAAGGAGGCAAATACGTTTTTCTACCTTGATCACACAAATTCTTTTTACCTTTATTTGATGCATCTTCTATTGAATCAAGATTTTCAGATCTCAGTGATGTCTGGTTTTTGTCAAGATAGCCGACACGATTTGCCTCTATCATGGTAAAAACATCAACCAGAAACTGCTGGAATAACCTTAGCCCGCAGAAAAGTGTGACATTCATTCTTTCGCTCATGTATACAAAATGCAAAAAACTGTCTCATACTAATATATTCTCGTTTCCGTTTCTTCTTCCCAGTTTTTGCAAAGCATCTTTCAATTTGAATATGAAAACCGTCTTCACCATACAGAAATATCAAAGGATACTCTAGAGCAATGTATGAAAGATGAATTTCACTAATTCTTATCAGCTTGCTGCATTGTTTCTGCAATATTATATCACGCTTACACATATCATCATTCAGATCACCAAGGATCAACGCAGCCACTTCAGACGCAGTAGGCATATTATATATCCTTGAGTCTTTCTAGCGATCATTTATAAGTCTCATATGAAGCTCCTCGTTGGGATCCAATTTTGAATCTGTCTCTAGCAGCTCGAAAATTCTTCACGTAAGGGTTCACCTTATCTAACATCTTAATCAGCTTATCAATTAATTCATTCCTGAATTGTTTACGTTTAGACACCTTCATAGAATTTTTACTTTTGCTGCAAGAAAAAAAATATTATTATTAAAATAATGTAATAATAAATATGAATTCAATCATTACTTTTACCTCATAATGGTCGAACGATTTTGTACTTCTTCATCAGTGTCAACAATAAATAACTAATAAACTTTGCAACATCACCAGGTTTAAGGAGCATACTTCCCATCAGATGATAATTCTCTCCGTTAAGCTGGAACATTGATGGTCCACGCCCATTTTTGATAGACCTATCTACTTTACCTCCAATAGAACTCATTGAAAATAGCATAATGTAGGGTCTAACATTCTCGCAAAAATGTTTGTTTAGATCATCGACAGATGTAAAAAGATGCATTAATTCCTCTAGAGAATCTCGAAGGTATGGTAGCTTTACTTGACCTTGCGAACAGCACAAAGAAAATATAAGATTCTTTGCTCTTCTTCTTTTGTTTAAACGTTCATCATACCAGAAAATTGCACCACAATAATTACACTCATATGAAGGATAGCCATCATTTTTATATTCTGAATATAAAAGTAGTCCGACATTATAATAAATTAATATGTGAATTACATAACATAAGATTTAGCGTTGGAAAGAAATACCTTTATATTCGCTGAAAGGATTATTATTATTAGAGACTCCTACAGAAAACGCTTTTTGCAACATAGTAGCTAAACTCTTGACATCATAAACATAGTCTTCAGGTTCCTTATTGTCAGATGAAATTTCTTCGCCAGCTTCATCCATAATATAGTTTTCCTCATCGGACAAACCATCAAGACTGCTACAGTCAAACCGCTGTTCATAATCATACTCATCTATAAACTATATAATTGTTCTTAGTTAAAAAGGTGTAAGTGTATATAATTGCACGTTAAGTCAATACAGCGTGAAGGTAAATATTACCTTCTGAATCCCAGTGTTTGTTTGGGAAGACGACATCATCATACATATCTTTGGTATCATCAACACCAAGACTACTATAATCAACATGTCCTGACAGACGAATGTAAACCAATATGAAATGCAAGTGAACGATATTTTCTGAGCACAAAATTATTTGCAATATAAATACTTACCTTCACGATATTGATGGTCGAAAATATTCTCGTTGTAGTTCTGACCAATCTCATGTTTACATTTATAATCTTCATACGAAGATATAGCATCTGCATTTCGTATACAAGATGAATCTCCATTTTCTAAGAAAACAAACTTGGTTGACTTGTTACTTGACCCACAATTAGTTAACTTCGTTGATGTCAACTGGGATAGGTCGGCTATATATAAAAAACAAAAAGAAGATTACGAAAACCAATACTTATCAAGGTACATTATATATAAAGGACCTTAATATGCCAAACATATATAACTCACATGAAGATAGTGATTCTGGTTGCTTCCGCTTTCTCTTTTCTAATGTGAAATAATTCTCTTTCCCAATATAATTTGTTTGAGTATGTAAAGCTGATTATTGAAATAATAATGTCGCATACAAAGTTTAATAATTTATAACCATTGTGTTAACGATAATAATATACGATTTAAAGAAAATAGTTTCTAAACATCAATTTAAGACTTACAGTTTTCCAGTCCATCACATACGGTAGGAGAAAATTGATTATGCGTTCTAGTTAGGGATTCAGTATTTGTTCTGTCTACCAAAATTTTTGGAAATAGAGAATGAACTTTGATCTCGTTTTCAAAATGATTATCCACTATATCTGATTTCTGAGTAAGCGAATTGGTAGATGATGACCCTAAATTAAACTTGGCTGCTCCAACCAGACAACAAAGTCTTCTGTTTATTCTTCCGATCAACATGTTTAATCCTAGGCATAATTTAACCTCTCATAAAACCTCCTCGTTAAGATCAAAATATAGCAAAAAACGAGGGGATTAGGGAGGGAAGATAGACTAAGAATAAAACGAAAGAGTTTAGGTTAAATTTACGGCGGCAAATCCTACAAGTGAATCTTAACAATATCTATTAATCAATTATGATATGTAAAGATTTCTCTATATTTCAAAATACAAATTGATAAATGAACATAATCAATCTATATGAAATTATCATTCACATATATGAATAATCTACCATAAATCGAATTATGTACATAAAAATTATTGTTACTTACCATAGATATGAAGCATCTTAAAAACATTGCCATTACAATTTCACGCTGTATATTTGCAAAATATTATAATTTATTAATTGCATACTGTAAATCGTTAAGACAGTATATAATTAAGTTATTCACATATTCAGTCGATATGATTATATATTATATATGCAATCGAATTTCCCACTATATAAAATATCATTTTTTGTTAAAATTCATTCCACGAACATCTACATAAAAAAAAATTGAGATTTAAATTATTAATTTACTTAGGTATAAATTAGGAAATATAAATAAACTACTTCTTTCTGATGTGATCCTTGACAGATGTACAAAAATATTTAGTAGATAAACATTTTTTTTGGATGTAAATATAGTTTTTGTACGTCTGTCTGAGGACCACATGAGAGAAATAGTTGTAGAGAGAATTGTATTTGAGTGAAGAAAGTTCCCTTCTACTTTTATTTATAGTCGTAAAAGTAAGGTGACTACTCACGTTTCATCTGTGTGTTTCATATTCCCCAAAAGTCTGCTCTAATTAAAACATATTAAGATACAGTTGACTCAATTATCACAAATTCCCATAGAATATCATTTACAAATAAATGAATATATCTTCTATAAATATTGGAAAATATCTTGAAAAATATAAAAATAAGGTATGTACTCCGAAGTAAGTGTATGATTCATCTCCAATTTCTTCATCATACATATACTAGTAATTACTCAAATATGTCACTGGAAAACATTAGGCAATATTAATTTCGGACCCAATAAAATTAACACGATACACACGTAATTTGTAAAATAACGTAAACGTAGTAATGGTTAAATTAAAAGAATAAATTATTAAAGTTCAAGAACAAATGCATGAGTATCATCCGAACAAATTTCAACAAAAAGTTGAACAACAATAGCAAAATAACATGAGAAAATACGTACTCAAATAACCATATTTTCGCTATATCACGCCCATCACTTTTCTAGATCCATGTGCACGAGTGAGTCCCTTGTCAAATTTCCATCTCATAAGAAGGCTCTTGCCTCAGCGTGTTTATCAGCGACACCAACAAGGTTTACATATAAATATAAACATAAAAGGCCAAATAACGTGTATTAATATATACAATTTATTATATGCAATCCAAACTATTAAATTTCAAAATTATACCTTATTACCAGACAATAGCCAACTCTGATCACCCATATCTTCAGATTCATTCACCTCATCAGCGGATAAAACATCATTTCCTTTCCAAACCTTCCCGACTTTGTATGTATTCCTACCTCCGTATATATTTTCTTTCTCAACAAAAATCAGAAACTGAAAAGTCTTCCCAATCAAATTTTGCAGTGCATCAGGAAGGACATCCGGTTCTTGTATCTAAGTATATAACGTACTTGACATTTTAAACAAACAAAGTCTTTATTCATATAGGGTTAAAATTGTATCATAGATTAAGATTTACAATTAATACCTCATCGAAGTTCTCCTTGAGAATTTCATCAGCTTTCTGATTTAAAATATCTTGTGCGTTTCTATCAAAAAGAAAACACTTGATCTTTTTGGTATCGTCCATAACGCAAAGATGAAGTTTGTACCTAGCAATATATAAAAATTGTATTAAAATATTCAAATACACGGTTAAAAAAATAATTAAGACAAATACTAAAAAAATAGTAAAACATTTTACCTCGCACTCACAAAGGACACTTTTGCATCACATGTATCACATGAATAAAGGGTCTTATTCTTCTTGGTCATTTTTTGATCTTCCTTCTTTGGAATTTTGTATACTTTTTTACCACACCTAGTGCAAATAAAACCATGACCAGTCTGTGTCAACCGCGTAGATTGTGCACATGATCTTACATTTCCCAACCTGAAGAAACAAAAATACAAATGTCAAAATTATATAATCTATACGTTTTCGCTACCAAAGTTTTAAAATGACATATACCTCAAGAGAATCTTGCAATTCTGAAATAGTGACCATTGAAAACTGATCGAAATGAATCTCATCACCATAAGAAACCCTTTGTTGAGGTTTGCTACTCAAGAAGGTAATACATCCGCAATTCTTAGGTAAACTAATAATAGGTAATAGTATTAGTTGTATTCATAATCGTAATGATAAGACATATATATAATATACATAGACAAATTACCTATTCTTGAAGACAATGACATCGGGATCATTCAAATCAATCAGAACCTTTGTTGTTTGACAACTACTTGTAATTCGACGATCACCTACAATATTTAACAAACAAAACAAAACAATGGTGTTGTATTGAAAGAACAAATTTATGACTAAACAAAATTAATATGTACCTTTGAAAATGTTTATTTTCCCAAAACAGATCACAAGAATGACACTCCTTTCACCCACACTCCGACAAGCCGAACAGACTTCATCACCAAGCTTTCCCCAAAGTGTGCATGTGATAACACCGTATTTTGACCACTTTTATGGATCGTTTTGAAATACTTTCTCTGTGTTTTTAATTGCTTTTAAGTACTTTTATTACGTTTTTCTAGTATTTGTAGTTCCAAGACTCTTTTCAGATAACTTTGGGAAAAGCTTAACAAAATGGATAGAAAACCAGATTTCAGCTCAGAGTCAAACCGTCAGAAGTTCACCTCCGATTGAGGGCCTTCTCACCGTCTGATCCAGCTCAAATTTGGAGATCTTAAAGATGGAAGTATCAGCTTTCCAGCACACTTTACAGCTTGGCAATCCAACGGTTCAATCAAAAGATACGCGAAGAGCAAGATGTCCCGTAAACCAGCCGGCAAGCGTTTCCACCCGTGGCCAATATACCATTTCCCGCGGTCACGCACATCCTGACCGCGGCCAGCCACCCATTTCCCGCGGTCACGCACATCCCGACCGCGGCCAGCTAACTCCGACTTTGAAGGCCCATTTCTTAAGCCTGTATCATTTTCCCAGCCACAATTCCGGAACCCTAGACACCAAAGAGTATTGGAGACTATAAATACATGTCATTTAGGTCGTTTTTAAAGAGAGAAGAAGAGAGACAAAATACTTTACAGAAATTTTACTTTAAGCTATGTTTTTAGGTTTTAGGGAGAGAGAGATCTGTCTCTTGAACCCTTGTTCTTTCTTTTTCAATTTCGGTTTCTATTCTACTTTTTAATACTATGTTTTTGATTTCGTTCATTATGTTTGAGTAGTTTTATTGTTGGGATTAAGGGATTTTCGATGGGGATTTATATGTTTGGTGAGGATTCCATGAGCTTTTGAGCCGAATCTTAGAACTTTTTTTTCTGAATTCGGTTTTACTGCATGAGAGTAGCGTCATGAACTACAATCCGATCCAGATGCTTGGTGACACGAAAGTGTTCATCCGGTGTCAGATCTAGTTTGGGAGAGCAAAACAAACATAGGAGTGGAAACCTACCTATGGGCAATTTGTGAATGCTGACGAGTATTAAACATAATGCACCTCTTCTTTTCCAGGGCCAGAGTGGAAACCTACTGGTCAGGGTTGAGAGAGATAGTTGTCTATGATCACGACAGTGGCGTATTCATACGTCCGTGACTCCAGTTCGAAAAGTTTAAGCTAAGATCTTATCAAATTTACTCTCGAGCAATGTTTTGAATCGTTCATACCCCTGAGAAAACTTCCATGAACCCCAGCGCCTCTTTTCTTATAGATTTACACCGATTTTCATTCAAGCTTTAGTCTAGTTTATTTACTCTTTCAATCGATTTTCATTCAAGCAATTAGGTTAGCCGTTTTTCTCGTTTTTACCCGTTTTCGTTAAGTTTAGTTATTAGGTCATTTTAATTCCCGTATTTTCTCTTTAGGATTCGTTTTTGCATTTTAAACACACCACCAAAACCCTCACAAAACTCGCCTGGTTCTAGACTTCCTTACTTTATATTTCTTTCGAAGGTTTTTGCAGGAAAGATCCTCCTTCCCTGTGGATTCGATCCCTAAGTACTACAATCGATCAGCTGTGCACTTGCGGCTATTGATTTCATTTAGGGTAAAACTTGACAACCCTCACACACAAGCACATCAAGTTTTTGGCGCCGTTGCCGGGGAAGGCACGCGTTTTCTTTTCCGCAAAACCCTAGGAAAGGTTGGTAAATCGACTCTAGAACCCTTTTTCTGCATATTTCCATTTTTCGGTTATTTTGTTTCCATTTCAGAAGATATGGATTCTATAAATCGAAATCCACACTATGAGGAAGGTTTCTATAACACTCCTCAAGCCACCAGACGCAGAGAGAAGCAGTACTTACGCAATCTCTATGAAGAAATTCAAACCGAAGACTACAGAACGTTCCAGAACGAGCCAAGAACGAGCCATACGTACCTCCAATGGCAAACCCTAGACATCCTGTTTGTCGTCTGCCCCACCAAGATGAAAACGTCCAGCTCAGTCACCGATTGAGTTGACTAGAAACAGTGGTCATGCACTTAATCGCCGTTCAAGCCACATCAAGAGCCGCCCTTCACGAGAAAATTGACAGCATGTCAACTCACTTTAACAAAAAGCTTGAAGATCTTTCTGCTCAAGTTAAAACCATCGAGACTCAAGCAAACAAGGATGCTGAGACTATCAAGGAGAGGATAGAAGCAGTCGAAGGACGAGTTGGAGAAAACGAAGTTTGCATTCGCAAAGCCAGTGGGAACATCCGCACCTTAGAGGTTAAGCTCGATGAAGCAGAAGAAACTATTAACGACCACAACAACCAAACTTACTCTTATGTGGAAGAAATTTGGGATGGAGTACACAAGGTTCAAGACAAAGCCGAAGAAATCGACTCAACCGTTGACAAAGTAGTGTGTGCCCTAAATGAAGTTGAAGAGAAGGTCAAGAAGCTTATGAAAGGATGTGAAACAAACGGCTCGACGCTTCCCATCAAAGATCTTGACCTAAAAGAAGAGGAGACAGAGTTGGAGGACCCAAAAACCAGTTTAGATGGCAAAGGAGAAGATGAAACATCTGAACCATCTCGAAGTCTTTCTCCCGCGGTCACGACTCACGCGACCGCGGCCAACAGCCCTCCAGCCGCGGTCGTGAGACTCCTACCCGCGGCAAACCACTCCCCACCCGCGGTCATGCAGCCTCCACCCGCGGCAAATAGTCGGTCAGATACTTTTCAGCCCTTTTCTATTCTTACAGGTCAATGTTCATTTGATACATCTGCTGGGGCGGTCAAAACTCCTTTTCATGAGCAAACGGTGTACGCTATCAGCTCCAAAACATCTAAAGAAGAAAATGAGGTATTTCCCTGCAACATAGTTTTAGCATATGTGGATGAATATGAAGGGCATTACCTCAAAGATGAAGACTATCGTCTGTTCATAGAAGGAGGCAATCCAGAAAAAATGGTGGAATTAGGAGCACCAATCTCCAGGGAAAGACTCATTGAATTCAACAAGTTTGTGAAATCGATCCCTCTTACATAGGTTTCGATGATATATGGCATCTTGGTTGTTTGCAAGTTTTCTTTAGGTACAGCTAGGAGACAAAAGAGGATATCCGAACCTATTTTGAGAGGGCCAGACGCCTGACTTTTCCCAGAACATCATCTGATGCTGCAATCTATTCAATACAACTTCAAATACCTGAAGACTGCAGCCACTACACCAACAAAATCAGCAAAGAAAAGCTCGACGAATTCAATGATGTAGTCCGAAATTTTCCTGTAGGAATCACATTTGCCAGAGCTTGCAAGGACTTCATGATAGGCCATTACTTCTGTGAGAGCAAGGGATAAATCCCTGAGATAGAAGACTTGTTCAATCATGCCAGAAGAGGTAAACCTGTTCGAACACTTCACAAAATCGAAGGTGTAGGTCAGTTTCTTATCTCTTGTTCTATTAGAGGAGAAATGTTTAAAAATGTGTTTTGTGATTCTGAAGCTTGTCTTAACATGATGTCCAAGGCAATTGCTTTGAGACTTGGTATTAAACACCTGCGCATGACTAGAGCAAAGATTAGTCTAGCTGATGATTCCAATGCAACACCTCAAGGAATAGCTCATGAAATTCTTTTGAGAATAGGAGATTGCATAGTGCATGTCGACTTCTACATTGTCGAGACGAGAGACGCAACATATCAAGTGATTCTCGGATGGTCTTTTCTAGCAACTTCTGGAGCTATAATGGACTGGCCGAATCGGAGGATCTCATTTGCTAATATCAACAAAGATGTCTTCACAGAAGCTGTCCCATACAACAGCAAAGCAGGAAAACGTTCTGCAACAGAAGAGTTTGAAGAAGAACTTTGGAGCGACGAAGAACCTGCTAGGCAAAGCAAGGAGATGTCGAAAAAGACTTGTCTCAGGACAAGGTCTTCTTCATTGGACTAAGCCACGTCCAACACCAAAAGTCGAGCTAAACGACTTAAAACAGAAGCACTTAATGGGAGGCAACCCATTTAGGTATTGTTTTCTTTAGGATTTTTCTTTCTTTTTCTATTGATCTTTTTCTTTTTCTAGTTTCAGGTGTTTCTTATAAAACAAAAAACCCAAAAAAATCAAAAACCCAAAAAAACCAAAAAGAAGGATGGTCCCTGACTGCTCGGCCCATCAGGAACCAAGGAGAAGCAGGAACAGGCCGCGACATAAGCCCCTGCGGTCGCAGATGTTCTGACCGCGGGAAACACCTCTTCAACCGCGGCACCGTCTTCCTGACCGCGGCCGAGCACCGGTTTGCCACGGTCGCGTGGCTCTTGACCGCGGTAAATGGTCCTTGAGATCAAACCCGACCCCAAACCACCCACTTCACCTCATTCCACCTCACCAATCCCCACTCCACCTCATTCATCACTTTCCACCACCTTCATCACCACCTATCACCTTCCCAAACCTCTTCGAATGAATCAGGTTCATCTCCACCAGCATCCCGGATCCAGGTAAGTTCTCTTTGGCCTTACCAATTCGATTATCTATGCATTTTTCTCATCCAATCTCGACTTGTTTCACACTGAGGACAGTGTGATTTAAGTCTGGGGGAGGATTTTATCCCTTTCTAACCACTTTTCTTTCATGAGTCTTGCATTATCTACACTTTTTGCATTTTCCTTAAAGTTTTTCAAAATCGGCTTTCAAAACAAAAATACGTTTTAAAAGGGAATGGTGAACATGAATCAATGATAGTTGACTGTGTGATTTTAGACTGTCCCTAGTGACATGCTCATTCATAATTTAGGACTAGATTAGGCGGTAGCTAAGCACATTTGAAACAAAGTACCCCAGAGGAATTTGAATGATTTCGATTTAGATGAAGGGATATACTAGCTCTGTTTTATTTGAATTTAATTTGGACTTAACTTTCTCATTTAAGCATTAGACCAGGGAAACAAATCATAAATTCAGGACTCCTTTATCCTTTTACCACTCTTTGTTGATCCTGAATGGCTAGTTCATCTTTAGCTAGTTCCCCACCTTAACCAATCCTCTTTCAAACCACATGCACTCTTGTTTTATATTTTCTTATATGCAGATAAGTGCAAAAACGTTGGAGAGAAAGAGGAACGACGCAGTTTTCAGTAACCAAGGACAGAGACCTGCGATTTGCCGGAAAAGTTCCCGAAAGGATTCAACACAAGTGGAAGCTCAGTTTGCCTTAGAAAAATCTCAAATTTTGGTACAATCTCGTCCTCTAGCCTCTCTCTCTTTAAAAAAAAATCCGAAAATAACAAAAGAAAGGAAATAAAAGCCTTAGAGAGTCTAGAGAGGTCGAATTTTAAGTCCCAAGGCAACTGGAGTTTGATTTATGGAGTTTTAGAGATCATTTTCTGATTCCCAGAAAGAATCTAAGTCTGGGGGAATAGCTGTTTACAACAAAGGAAGAAGGATTATGAAACAACATTTGGCAAGAAGAAGTGACTGAAAATTGCGGTCATCAACAGGTCCTTATCTCTCTTGCAGTTTTGCATATTATCTTGCATCCTCCAGATCTTCAGGTAACCCGAAACACTTTAACTCCACTATTTAAACAGCCCTTTAATGCCAAACGCCGTCTACCCTAGATGATGTCTTTAATGGGAACTCACTATTGAAATTAATGAATGTAGAGAGCTAGTTGACTGGAATCAAGATTTAGATTGTTTAAATTTTGCATGATGGAAAAAGTGGACTAGTATCTTTTATGTATTGGTAAGAATTTTCTAGACTAAGTTGTGGATTGATGCACTATCTTTGGTCCTAGTTTAGGAGTTCATGTCTCTGAGATTTGTGCGTTTCCTATTTTTGTTTTCACTTAACCAGTTTAGGCTTTTGCTTTGTTTGAGGACAAACAAAAGTTTAAGTCTGGGGAGTTGATAACACCGTATTTTGACCACTTTTATGGATCGTTTTGAAATACTTTCTCTATGTTTTTAATTGCTTTTAAGTACTTTTATTACGTTTTTCTAGTATTTGTAGTTCCAAGACTCTTTTCATGTAACTTTGGGAAAAGTTTAACAAAATGGATAGAAAACCAGATTTCAGCTCAGAGTCAAACCGTCAGAAGTTCACCTCCGATTGAAGGCCTTCTGACCGTCTGATCCAGCTCAAATTTGGAGATCTTAAAGATGGAAGTATCATCTTTCCAGCACACTTTACAGCTTGGCAATCCAACGGTTCAATCAAAAGATACGCGAAGAGCAAGATGTCCCGTAAACCAGCCGGCAAGAGTTTCCACCCGCGGCCAACAGACCATTTCCCGTGGTCACGCACATCCTGACCGCGGTCAGCCACCCATTTCCCGCGGTCACGCACATCCCGACCGCGGCCAGCTAACTCCAACTTTGAAGGCACATTTCTAAAGCCCGTATCATTTTCCCAGCCTCAATTCCGGAACCCTAGACACCAGAGAGTATTGGAGACTATAAATACATGTCATTTAGGTGTTTTTAGGGAGAGAAGAAGAGAGACGAAATACTTTACAGAAATTTTACTTTAAGCTTTGTTTTTAGGTTTTAGGGAGAGAGAGATCTGTTTCTTGAACCCTTGTTTTTTCTTTTTCAATTTCTGTTTCTATTCTACTTTTTAATACCATGTTTTTGATTTCGTTCATTATGTCTGAGTATTTTTATTGTTGGGATTAAGGGATTTTCGATGAAGATTTATATGTTCGGTGAGGATTCCATGAGCTTTTGAGCCGAATCTTAGAACTTTTTCTTCTGAATTCGTTTTTACTGCATGAGAGTAGCGTCATGAACTACAATCTGATCCAGATGCTTGGTGACACGAAAGTGTTCATCCGGTGTCAGATCTAGTTTGGGAGAGCAAACAAACATAGGTGTGGAAACCTACCTATGGGCGATTTGTGAATGTTGACGAGTATTAAACATAATGCACCTCTTCTTTTCCAGGGCCAGAGTGGAAACCTACTGGTCAGGGTTGAGAGAGATAGTTGTCTATGATCATGACGGTGGCATATTCATTCGTCCGTGACTCCAGTTCGAAAAGTTTAAGCTAAGATCTTATGAAATTTACTCTCTAGCAATGATTTGAATCGTTCATACCCCTGAGAAAACTTCCCTGAACCCCAACGCCTCTTTTCTTATAGATTTACACCGATTTTCATTCAAGTTTTAGTCTAGTTTATTTACTCTTTCAATCGATTTTCATTCAAGCAATTAGGTTAGCCGTTTTTCTTTTTTTTACCCGTTTTCGTTAAGTTTAGTTATTAGGTCATTTTAATTCTCGTATTTTCTCTTTAGGATTCGTTTTTTCATTTTAAACACACCACCAAAACCCTCACAAAACTCGCCTGGTTCTAGACTTCCTTACTTTATATTTCTTTCGAAGGTTTTTGCAGGAAAGATCCTCCTTCCCTGTGGATTCGATCCCTAAGTACTACAATCGATCAGCTGTGCACTTGCGGCTATTGATTTCATTTAGGGTAAAACTTGACAACCCTCACATACAAGCACATCAGCATGGTAAACGTTCATCACTGTAACACATATAACATAAAACAGATGAAAGGAAACAATAAAAAAATAAAGTGTCTGTATTGATATATATATACTCACTTAGCATTTCGTAGAGCGAACTCGAGTTTGGTGGTGTCCTTATTCATAACAGATATTGTTTGCAACTCACAGACACTTTCAACTTGTCCAATAACATCTATTTAGGAAAATAACGTCAGATAATTGTTAAAACTAATATGAATGAACAAACTAAATAAAATATTACGGATAAACTTACCAACCAAAACACTCGTATTGGTTACATCGTCCAATATTGTAACAAACTATGAGAAAGAAAAAAACAGACTGTCTGACCGATTAGAACTTTTGCTGACAACTGTAGAGGATATGAATGACATCTTAAATTGATGTCTGGTGGTCCAGTAGTGTCATGAAGCCTGATTCAATGAAAATTTCTCTATGAACTTCCATTCACCAACAACCATCATCTGTTCAAAACGATGCAGCAAGTTTTTCTTGACAGTTGCGTGGATTTTGGTACCCTGGATGATCAAAAAGTTAAAAAAAATGAACAGAACAATCAAAATATTAAAAAATAATGTCGATTAATAATATATTGTACCATTTCATCGGCCAGTATGATATCCAAAGACTCGCCACTCTTGGTTTGGTATTGTTTCCATGTATGAAGCACCTTCACTTGAACCTTCCACCCAATCCTATAAGGCTTAACGTCATCTAAAATGGTTAACTTCGTTGTGGAAGCCATAAGAACAATGAAAAACCAAAAAAAAAAAAAAAAAAAAAAACAGAGAGGAAAACGAAACTTCATGAGGAGTGTTTTGGAAGAAGGGGTTGTATATTTATAATAAAAAATATAAGGTTTATTGATAAGCCATTAAATGTTCATAAATTGGCGGCCAAAAATATTCGTGAAATTTAAATTTTTGAAATAGATATGCCAAATATTAAATAACGTTGTTTTTGTAAAGTAGTTGTAATTGTCTATATACACGGAGATGCGATATAAACGGGATAAATTCGAAATATCCTATGGTAGAAGTTCAAAGATGAGCACCTATTATATTATTTCGAAATTAAAGGAATACGATAAGGAACATACATTTATGAGAATATATTGTGTTCAATAAATATGAGAACTAAACCCAAATGAGTTATGTGATAGTGATTAGAATTGTCTACACTATTATAGTGCGTATTGTTGTAATTGGTAACAATAATTATTGGTATAATTAATAATAGATATCATAACAGGATTTGAAATAGATTTAATTCGCATACGTAATCTTGCAAATCTATTCAAATGAGTTCGAAAGTTATTGCGAATTTTACTTTATCCGTAATAATAGGATATTTTTTTAAATTACGTTTTTATTGAAGAATTGAAATAAATAAATAACTGCAAGTAATAAGAAACGGGTCAAACTAGAGGATCCACGTCCTTTTAAACGGTTCAAAATAAAGGACGCGGATCCTCTTTGGCTTGAGTTTTTTTTTTTTGTTCGTGGAATACATTTTTATACAATGGCATTCATTGTAATATACCACGTAACACCGAGGTCAATTTCCTAAATGTACTTCTCCTTAATATTATAAGATATCTATTCTTTTGCTTTTACCTAAATCCATTGGAAATCAAATTTGAACACCAAATATACAGTCATTGCTCTATTTTTACGACTGAAAAAGAAGAAGAAGATTTGTGAGTGATAGTGTTGACAGAGAAGAGAAGTTGGTAGCTGTCGATAATTATCCGATATTTCTTGCAGTGCGCAGGTTTGTTGCTTCGCATTCGTTCAGAAGAATAAATTTGGGAATTCATCAATACGATTGACAAGGGCTTTAAGTTGAAATTATCTTCCAAAAGGTAAGTTTTTATCATCTATGTGAATTATGCGATGTATAACTGTACCTTTTTCTCATCACCCTTTTGTGATTAGTTGGGTAATCTGTGGTATTTCAGTAGTAACAAAAGTGATTTAAATATGTTGTCGTTTCTGCACTTGGAATACAATCTGTTTACCCTTTCCATAAACCCTTTTTATGCAGAGGTCATAAACTATATCAACTATATTCATCGAATAAGTCGTACAATGAGAGCATATAACAGCACTTCTTCTGTTTCTCTTGTGAGTTCTTATCTAATAGTAACGTTGTATTGGTAAGATCTCTTCAAAGAGGTCTGCCTAATGCTTTGGTATATTTAGCCACAGGTTTCTCCCGATGAGATATAAGTGTTTGAAGAGATAAAAAAAAAAAAATTCTTAGCAGGCGAAGGACACAAGGATTTGACTGGAAATGTGGTGACTTATTTTAAGATATAGAGCTGAGGTGAGTAATATCTGTAGTAATGTCAGATCAATATAAGAGGAGATTCAGTGGAAGATAAAGTTTATAGACTTGAATCGAAGTTCACATTATTCCCTGATAACTACTACATAATTCTTGTAATACCCCGACCCGCCGGGTCGGTTGTTACGATAAATCAATTTTTGGTTTATTTAAACTAAATCAACATTCTTAATTAAGTCCAATTTTAAACCTCTTTTGAATTATCTGCGAGCCCATTAATCTAATCCATTAAACCCAGTCCAAACTAATCTAACCTAATATAAATACCTTTAATCCCTCATCAAGCTTCTAAAACCCTAGTCTCTCCATCTTCTCTCTTTTTCGTCACTTTTTCTCCTAAACCGCCGTTCACTTTCTAAGACGATTTCCCGGCGATCTGTGAGGATCCACGAGACGTAAAACATATCAATCTGTAGCCCCGAGTGTCAGCTTTCCAAGAAGACCAAGTTCACCCAGATCGGAGTTTTATGCCATGCGATATCGTCGTTTTGGTGTGAGATGTCCAGATCTGCTTTTAGGCCAAGGTGAGGATTAGATCTAGGGTCTTCTTTTTATTCATTTATCATCTTTTGGTGTGTGAGGTCTAGATCTGATGAGCATAGGCTGTTTCCTTGTGCATCTAGCTAGATCCATGTGTAAATCTAATGAAATGATATAGGATCTCATTAGAGGAAGAACCAGCATATTTGATTGTTCACCCTATTGTGTGGTTAGTGATTGGTAGTGTAGCTAGATCAGGTGTTCATCTCGGTGGTGATGTGCCGATGTATGGAATTGTTTGTTGGGCTATTGCTGTCTGTGTGGCTAAAGCGGTAGTTCAACGGTGGGGGAAGGTACGCCGATCCTTCCGGAGTCTATATGATTGGAAGCCTGTCTGTTTGACCTAGCAATGTTGAGCCTGTCTGTGTGACCTGGTGCCTGTCTTTGTGACCTGGTGCCTGTCTTTGTGACCTGGCGATGTAGAGCCTGTCTGTGTGACCTGGCAGTGCCTGTCTGTGTTACCTGGCAAGGTTGGAGACATCGTAATTGCTTGCTAGTTGTTTGTGCATCGCTAGGATGCTTGTGTGTTGTTTGTTGGATTTATTCTTGACATGTTAGTTGGAAATGAATGAGTGGGAAGGGAGTCTGGTCTGGTTCTCACTGAGTAATCCCCATTACTCACCCATCCTATTCCCTTGTCTTATCAGGTGTAGGTGAAAGATCAGCCTAAATTTATGTTGTTGATTGTTACCTGGGCGTTTTCGATCCTGGCAGACCTGAGGCTCACCATCTGGACCAAACCAGGCGTCTGACCGAATGCGGTTAGATGGCCAACCTAACATGCCCTATTTCTCCGGTTTTCTTAGGAAGCCTGAGATAGGGATGTTACAAATGGTATCAGAGCCCAGGGAGATCTCCTAGCTCTGTCCTAGGAGGTCGCGCCTGTGTTTTTCCAAAAACAAAATATATATATTTTTTTGTGAAAACATTTTTACTAATAAATTTTAAAATGTTTTCAAACTTAGAACAACCAACAACTTATAGATGGCTGGTCTTATAGTTTCCTCTATCCTCTTTCTTGTTTGTTGTTAGGGGCTCAGCTTCAGCATGCGAGAAACCGCATGGAAGAGGGCTATGTCTTTAACTATGTGGTAGTTTAAGTCTGCCTTTGGAGTTGCAACAAAATTGCCTCTAGGCAAGACTGGTTATTAGTGTGGTTCAGACTGTTTCAGGGTGGTTGTTCTGGAACTACCACACCGATCGATGCCAGTCTTGACTATGCAATCTTTGGTTCTATATCAGCCTTCAACATGTATGATTAGGTTCAGACCTGGTCTACATAGTTAAGGTATTAAAAGGCAGGTGTCGCAAGAGTCCACAGAAATTGTCAGACTGTAAAAAGTCAGGCGAGTTCGATCTCGTGACGAGGAACCTAGCTGTGTTATCCAAAGAGAACGGATGTGCTTGAATACCTTTGGAAAATTCACACTCTTATCCGGATTCAGAGGATTTCACGGTGGCCTTAGTGTATATCCAATCCTGCTCAGCCATATCAACCAATAGCTTTCTTTTTCCTTTCCTTCTTTCCTTTTACCTTAGACCTCTGTTCAAGACCCGAGAGTCTGCGCGCAAGAAGTTCACTCATTTTCCTCAAGTGAAGTTTAGCAAAGAGCTGGTCGTCATTTCGTCTGGTAGTGAAGCAGAAGAAGGTCCTTCCTCTGATTGTTCTCTTTTTATATTTAGAAAATAAAAAAGGTTTTCATAGGAGTGGAACTCTATTTTCATTTGTTTCAATTATTGAGTGCTTTTAGGATATCATAGGAATTAGTTAGATTTCATGCTGATGTTCTTTGATTTTTCCTTTTAAAAAAATATTAAAAAAAAATGTTCTACTCCTCCTTGTAACATTAATCAAATGGTTTTTAGATTTTACTCAAAATGTTTTATTGCATCATATCTTAAACTCTCTCTCCTTTACAATTCTGTTTATCACTCTGCGTTCTAAACCTTTAGCCTTCAACTCCTTCTTGGCGCCATGGGTTATATGATTTTCTTCTTGTTCTTTCCTCTTAGTCATTATTTCTCCTTGTGCCATGGTTCATTTCTAATTTCCCTTCTGATTTTATTTCTAGTCCCACTTCTGATTTCATTTTTTTTCTCTTCCTTCTAACCTCATTTCTGTTTCTTTCTTGTTTCATTTCTGATTTTTCTGTTTGTCTTTTTCTTCTTAACCTCTATCTTCCCTAATGCCATTGTTCCTTGTGGTTCCATTCCTAATCCCCTTCTGAACTTTTATTCCTGTTTCTCCTTTCGATTCCAACTTCGATCTTTCCTTCTGGATTCATTTCATTTCTTGCTTCCATTTCCTGATCTCATTCCTGACTTCTTTCTCTTTCTACGACCAAGCTCCTCTCCTCCCTTGTGCTTTTATTTCTCTTGCTCTTTAGCTTTCGAATTTCCTTTCAGAAACTTCTTTCCTAGGATTGGGGGACGAATCCCATTGAAGGGGGGAAGATTGTAACACCCCGACCCGCCGGGTTGGTTGTTACGATAAATCAATTTTCGGTTTACTTAAATTAAACCAATATTTTTAATTAAGCCCAATTTTAAACCTTTTTTTAACCACTTGCGAGCCCATTAATCCAATCCATTAAGCCCAGTCTAAACTAATCTAACCTAATATAAATACCTCTGATCCCTCATCAAGCTTCTAAAACCATAGTCACTCCATCTTCTCTCTTTTTTGTCACTTTTTCTCCTAAACCGCCGTTCACTTTCTAAGACGATTTCCCGGCGATCCATGAGGATCCACGAGACGTCATACATATCAATCTAAAGCCCCGAGGGTCAGCTTTCCAAGAAGACCGAGTTCATCATAATGGGAGTTTTATGTCAGGAGATATCGTCGTTTTGGTGTGAGATATCCAGATCTGCTTTTAGGCCAAGGTGAGGATTAGATCTAGGGTCTTCTTTTTATTCATTTGTCTTCTTCTGGTGTGTGAGGTCTAGATCTGATGAGCATAGGCTGTTTCCTTGTGCATCTAGCTAGATCCATGTGTAAATCTAATGAAATGATATAGGATCTCATTAGAGGAAGAACCAGCATATTTGATTGTTCACCCTATTGTGTGGTTAGTGATTGGTAGTGTAGCTAGATCAAGTGTTCATCTCGGTGGTGATGTGCCGAGGTATGGACTTGTTTGCCGGGCTATTGCTGTCTGTGTGACTAAAGCGGTAGTTCAACGGTGGGGGAAGGTATGCCGATCCTTCCGAAGTCTATATGACTGGAACCCTGTCTGTGTGACCTGGCAATGTAGAGCCTGTCTGTGTGACCTGGTGCCTGTCTTTGTGACCTGGCGATGTAGAGTCTGTCTGTGTGACCTGACAGTGCCTGTGTGTGTGACCTGGCCAGGTTGGAGACATCACAATTGCTTGCTAGTTGTTTGTGCATCGCTAGGATGCTTGTGTGTTGTTTGTTGGATTTATTCTTGACATGTTAGTTGGAAATGAATGAGTGGGAAGAGAGTCTGGTCTGGTTCTCACTGAGTAATCCCCATTACTCACCCCTCCTATTCCCTTGTCTTATCAGGTGTAGGTGAAATATCAGCCTAAGTCTATGTTGTTTGTTGTTACCTGGGTGTTTTCGATCCTGGCAGACTTGAGGCTCACCATCTGGACCAAACCAGGCGTCTGACCGAATGCGGTTTGATGGCCAACTTAACATGCCCGATTTCTCAGGTTTTCTTACGAAGCCTGGAATAGGGATGTTACAAATGGTATCGGAGCCCAGGGAGATCTCCTAGCTCTGTCTTAGGAGGTCGCACCCGTGTTTTACCAAAAATATATATATATATATATATATATATATTTTTGTGAAAACATTTTTACTAAAAAAAATTAAAATGTTTTTAAACCTAGAACAACCAACAACTTATAGATGGCTGGTCTTATAGTTTCCTCTATCCTCTTTCTTGTTTGTTGTTAGGGGCCCAGGTGCAGTACGCGAGAAACCGCATGGAAGAGGGCAATGTCTTTAACCATGTGGTAGTTTAAGTCTGCCTTGGGAGTTGCAACAAAATTGTCTCTAGGCAAGACTGGTTATTGGTGTGGTTCAGACTGTACCAGGGTGGTTGTTCTGGAACTACCACACCGTGCGATGCCAGTCTTGACTATGCAATCTTTGGTTCTATATCAGCCTTCAACATGTATGATTAGGTTCAGACCTGGTCTACATAGTTAATGTATTAAAAGGCAGGTGTCGCAAGAGTCCACAGAAATTGTCAGACTGTAAAAAGTCAGGCGAGTTCGATCTCGGAATGACGAGGAACCTAGCTGTGTTATCCAAAGAGAACGGATGTGCTTGAATACCTTTGGGAAATTCACACTCTTATCCGGATTCAGAGGATTTCAAGGTGGCCTTAGTGTATATCCAATCCTGCTCAGCCATATCAACCAATAGCTTTCTTTTTCCTTTCCTTTCTTCCTTTTACCTTAGACCTCTGTTCAAGACCCAAGAGTCTGCGCGCAAGAAGTTCACTCATTTTTCTCAAGTGAAGTTTAGCAAAGAGCTGGTCGTCATTTCGTCTGGTAGTGAAGCAGAAGAAGGTCCTTCCTCTGATTGTTCTCTTTTTATATTTAGAAAAAAAAAAGGTTTTCATAGGAGTGGAACTCTATTTTCATTTGTTTCAATTATTGAGTGTTTTTAGGATATCATAGGAATTAGTTAGATTTCATGCTGATGTTCTTTCATTTTTCCTTTTAAAAAAAACAAAAAAAAATGTTCTACTCCTCCTTGTCACATTAATCAAATGGTTTTTGGATTTTACTCAAAATGTTTTATTGTATCATATCTTAAACTCTCTCTCCTTTACGATTTTGTTGATCACTCTGCGTTCTAAACCCTTAGCCTTCAACTCCTTCTTGGCGCCATGGGTTATATGATTTCCTTCTTGTTCTTTCCTCTTAGTCATTATTTCTCCTTGTGCCATGGTTCATTTCTAATTTCCCTTCTGATTTTATTTCTAGTCCCACTTCTGATTTCATTTTTTTGCTCTTCCTTCTAACCTCATTTCTGTTTCTTTCTTGTTTCATTTCTGATTTTTCTGTTTGTCTTTTTCTTCTTAACCTCTATCTTCCCTAATGCCATTGTTCCTTGTGGTTCCATTCCTAATCCCCTTCTGAACTTTTATTCCTGTTTCTCCTTTCGATTCCAACTCCGATCTTTCCTTCTGGATTCATTTCATTTCTTGCTTCTATTTCCTGATCTCATTCCTGACTTCTTTCTCTTTCTACGACCAAGCTCCTCTCCTCCCTTGTGCTTTTATTTCTCTTGCTCTTTAGCTTTCGAATTTCCTTTCAGAAACTTCTTTCCTAGGATTCGGGGACGAATCCCATTGAAGGGGGAAGATTGTAACACCCCGACCCGCCGGGTTGGTTGTTACGATAAATCAATTTTCGGTTTACTTAAATTAAACCAACATTTTTAATTAAGCCCAATTTTAAACCTTTTTTTAACCACTTGCGAGCCCATTAATCCAATCCATTAAGCCCAGTCCAAACTAATCTAACCTAATATAAATACCTCTGATCCCTCATCAAGCTTCTAAAACCATAGTCTCTCCATCTTCTCTCTTTTTCGTCACTTTTTCTCCTAAACCGCCGTTCACTTTCTAAGACGATTTCCCGGCGATCCGTGAGGATCCACGAGACTTCATACATATCAATCTGTAGCCCCGAATGTCAGCTTTCCAAGAAGACCGAGTTCATCATAATGGGAGTTTTATGCCAGGATATATCGTCGTTTTGGTGTGAGATATCCAGATCTGCTTTTAGGCCAGGTGAGGATTAGATCTAGGGTCTTCTTTTTATTCATTTGTCTTCTTCTGGTGTGTGAGGTCTAGATCTGATGAGCATAGGCTGTTTTCTTGTGCATCTAGCTAGATCCATGTGTAAATCTAATGAAATGATATAGGATCTCATTAGAGGAAGAACCATCATATTTGATTGTTCACCCTGATGTGTGGTTAGTGATTGGTAGTGTAGCTAGATCAGGTGTTCATCTCGGTGGTGATGTGCCGAGGTATGGACTTGTTTGCTGGGCTATTGCTGTCTGTGTGACTAAAGCGGTAGTTCAACGGTGGGGGAAGGTACGCCGATCCTTCCAGAGTCTATAAGACGGGAAGCCTGTCTGTGTGACCTGGCAATGTTGAGCTTGTCTGTGTGACTTGGTGCTTGTCTTTGTGACCTGGCGATGTAGAGCCTGTCTGTGTGACCTGGCAGTGCCTGTCTGTGTGACCTGGCAAGGTTGGAGACATCACAATTGCTTGCTAGTTGTTTGTGCATTGCTAGGATGCTTGTGTGTTGTTTGTTGAATTTATTCTTGACATGTTAGTTGGAAATGAATGAGTGGGAAGAGAGTCTGGTCTGGTTCTCACTGAGTAATCCCCATTACTCACCCCTCCTATTCCCTTGTCTTATCAGCTGTAGGTGAAAGATCAGCCTAAGTCTATGTTGTTGATTATTACCTGGGCGTTTTCGATCCTGGCAGACTTGAGGCTCACCATCTGGACCAAACCAGGCGTCTGACCGAATATGGTTAGATGGTCAACTTAACATGCCCGATTTCTCAAGTTTTCTTAGGAAGCCTAGAATAAGAATGTTACAATTCTGATTATTGCTCTTATTGGAAGATTATTCATATCATAGCAGGAAAAAAACTGCAACTAATTTATTTTCATTTTATCTCTCAGATTCTTTTACCAGAATAAATATATTTCATCGGAATTCCTGAAATGGAAGATAAAGTTATTATATTTCATCTCTAGAGTTCTCTGCAAGGTAGTCTCTATCTTTTTGTCGTTGGAAGGAGCAAAACCTTGAAGTAAATCAGGGATTCCACTACAAGAAAATAAGTACATTATGACAAAAAAAAATTCGTCACAATGAACACAATTTCGTAGCAATAAAATTATTGTGACAGAATTGTGACGTTTTTTGGACAGTCACAATACAGTCGGCACAAAAAAATTTTCGTAACAAAAATGTCACATCTGTTGTGACGGATATATCTAATAACTATTTCGTCAATGATGACGAGAAATTAAAGTAACAAAATTGTATCAATTAGAGACTAAAGAAAACGTCTCGAAACCGTCATATTTTATGACTATCATAATGTCCTGAATCTGTCACTCATTTTGACGACATTTTCACTCATTTTGACAAAATTTTTGTTCTAAATCGTCACAAATAATAAATACAGAATCGTTGCCTATTCGTTATACTTACATACTATCAATTACGTCACTTATTTCGATGAAAGGAACATTGGATATCCATCTTAATTTGCAACTATTTTTCATCCTAATTAACTACTAATTAACTAATGATAAATTGACATATTAGAAAAAACTATATTTTCAAAAATGAAACCATGATACAAAAGATCAGTATTACAAAGTAAACGTACATAATTAAAAAATAAGTTTATACAGGTTTTGTATATTAACTTGTGAATAAAGGATAGGTTGCTCGTCCTCGGATCTCAAGCTTGACCTTTATTGCCTTGTAGGAAATCTCAAAACTTGTTGTTGTCTTTGCTCGCAAAAGCTTTCATCTGGTCTAAAACTTGCAAACCTGGCTCAATATCCATCTCGTAATCCAAGATGGAAGCATCTTCCCACTTCTGCTGTGATGTGAAACTTGCAAGGTCTGGATTCCGTCTAAAGAAACCTTCTCACACAATTTTAAAGAATAAGATGAAGAATTTCCCCAATTGTTCTGGCATATATCGTCTTCTGTTTCCACTTTTTTTTCAAGGTCATGTATTTAGCTATAAAGGATCAAATCAATAAAGCTACGAACTTGAATTGAAAAAGTTTCTCACATCAACAGCCAAAAAATCACTATAATGTAGGCATCAAAACCAAAATCTAGAATAGGATTTAAATGTGACTTACCCGCCAACATATCACCGATATGTAACGAAAAAAGAGACCTTTAGCTCACGAATCTGGTCATCTTCCTCTGTAATCTCGTTAGCCATTGAGATAGATCTTGTGGCGAGTACATTCCTGGCTTCAAACGGTTGTATAAATCAATCAAAATTAAGAGACTGAAACAATATTTTTCAAATCGAAAAGAATAAATGAAGAATTCACTATCATGACGACAATAGCTGCTACTGAATCTGTCAAAGGTGGAGATTTGAAGCAATAACCTCTTTGTCGTTAGAGTTGTTTGGCCCAAACTTCTGAATCTGTCAAAGGTTCACATGTAATCAAACCAGTTTGTTTTTCTGTTTTCACCGAGAATCATCTACTCATGTTGATACTATGCAAATCGAAAGGTGAAGAACTGGAAATAGGCCATTCTCTCACTCCGCAGCTGGCCAACCGACTTAGCGTCCTCCTGCACGAGTAACAACACATTCCCAAAATTAGAATATATATATACAAGAGGATGACACAAAGTAGAAATTCAAAAGATATAAGTGGTACCAGGAATTGTCGTGCATCAGGCCACCCATTCTTGTGAAACGCTTGACTGCATTCTTCTTCTATGATTCTAGGATCCAAATCTAGCTGTGTTTAAAAATTCAAAACCGCACTCTTTACTCTTTTCGTCGCATACATATATACAAACTCTACTATCCAATTCAAAATCAGACCAAAGCTATCGAAGAGCGAGAAGAGCGTCGTCTTTGTTGTCCATGCAGTCAAAGTACAAAAGCGTGAAGAAGAGGAAATGGGAGAAATGGGTTTCAGAGATCAGGCTCCCCAACAGCAGAAAACGTATGTGGCTGGGCTCTTACGACACTCCTGAGAAGGATCTTAGTGAAATCTTTCCAACGTTCTTTGGAAAAACAATTAATGAGCATATAATAAAAATATAGTCTTCAAAGCCAGTGAACTCCAAAACACAAAATTAAACCCAGTAATCAGCTTCCACAGAAGAAAAAAGTAACGCACACACAAATCGACTCATCCACGCCTTAAAATTCGAATCCAAGAATAAAAATTTAAGACACTCAAATCGAATACGAGAGAGATTACCCAGAAACAAGCAAAACGAAATCGAAGCAATATAGCTTACTTACTTCTGTTCTGTTGGCGATTAAACGAAACCCCTCTGAGAAAATCGAGGATGGGTGTGGAAGGGAAAAAGGGGTTTCTTCTCAGAGAGAATCGCTGGAGCAGAGAGCCACCATTGATGCAATCTCTGTTTCTCAGATTTCGAGAAGAGGAATCGAGGAAGAAGAAGAAAAATTGTCTGCGTGTTAGTCTTCAATTTAGGTTTAGAAACCAAAAAAGCTTTGCACAAATCAGGGCCAGTTATAACCCTCAATTTTATTAACTCAGCCCTTTTTGAGCCCGTAAGTTTTAAATGGAAAAAAAAATCCAGACTTTAATATATTAATAAACTAAAGATTAATCCGCAATTTGAAAAGAGAACTATTATATTTTGTTAATTAATATGGTAAGAAAAAACGATGTTAAGTTTTCTAAATTAAATTATGTATTTCATAAAATAAAATAATCTTAAATTTTAATAGTTTATAATAGTTTACTAGGTGTTTAACCCGCGCCTTGCACGGGCCAAAGAGTTTCATTGAAGTCAGAAATCAAAAAGAATTAAATCAACAATTTGATACATACAAAATTAAAATAAAGTTAATCTATGATAATCATTTTTTAATATTAAATACCTTAAAATTAATATTAATAAGTGTATAAAATTAATAAACACAAACTAAAATCAAAATTAATATGAATTATTCATTTTTTTCTCTTTTTATCTTTTAATTTTTTTTCTCTATCATTTTCTTCTTTCTTTCTTTTTTTCTGTTTTCTTTTTTGTTTTTTTCCTATTTTTTTCTTCTTTATTTTCTATGTATTTTATTACTTCTTATTTTTCCGGTTTTTCTTTTTCACGTCTTCTTCTTCTTCTCCACATCTTGTTCTTCTTCCTCTCATACATCTTTTGATTTTCTTCTATTCCAGATTTTATTCTCTTTCTTCTTCTTCTTCAATGTTTTATTATTCTCTTTCTTCTTTTTTTTTCTTTTCCTTTTTCATTGCCATCATCTTCTTTTGTTGTCACCGACTTCCTATCTTCTGGTGTTTTTCGGCTTTTACTTCATCTTCATATTCTTCTACTTTCTCTAATTCTTCATCTTTTAAAGTATTCATTCAATTCTTCTC
>NW_006256895.1:5682302-5731471 GCF_000478725.1 Eutrema salsugineum
AAATTAAGGATATTTGAAAGATTGTATTAAAGAATAAAGAGTAATTAGTCACCTAGATTGAATGAGAGAGCTTATAGCGAAAAAATTACTGTGCATATATTATATATGATATGATTTTAAATTTTTTTATTAAATTCCAATTTTTAATATTTGTTTATTTTCTATTTTAAAGATTTTTTGATTAAATTCTGATTTTTAATAATTTTTATTAAATTTTAAATTTTTTTTATTAAATTCCGATTTTCAATAATTTTTTATTAATTTTACAATTTTCCATAATTTTTAATTAATTTACGTTTTTTAATATTTTTTAATTAATTTACGATTTTTAATAATTTTTATTAAATTTTCATTTTTTCATCATATTTATCTTTTTCTAATTTGTCTTCTTCATCTTCTAGTTTTCTTCCTTTTTATTATTTTTTTCTTTCACTCCGTCTACTATCTACTGGTTTTCTTCTATGACTTCTTCTTCTGATTATCCTTGTTTTCTTCTCCAATTGGTCATTTGATTTTTTTGTTCATCGTCTTCGACCTATCCGGCTTTTTTTTATCTTACTTGTTCACTGTATTAATTTTTGTTCATATTTTTATTGTTTTCTTATTCTTCTCCTTTTTCTTTATTTTTTTAGCTTTTCATATTCTTTGTTTTTTCCTTCTTATCTTTTATTATTTTTGACTATTTCATCTTATGTATTGTATTCATCTTATTTGACTTCTTAATTTTTTTTCATTCGATTTTTTCTTCGTTTTTTTCTGTTGATTTTCTTTGTTTTATTTGTCTGCCCCATCTTCTTTGTTTTCTTTTATTGTCATTGTATTCTCTAAATTCTTATTCTTCCACATCTTTTATTCTTCTTCTTTTGGTTTTATTAGTCATTTTTATTTTCTGCTTCTTACTTCTTCTTGGTCATTTTTTTTATCCAAACTTTTTTTCTAATTTTTGTTTGTCTTTTTCACATCTTTACTTTCTTCTATTTTTTCTTTTGCATCTTCGGGTTTTCATCTTCTTATACTTTATTTTCTTCATCTACCGTTTTTTTCTTCTTTTATTTTGATAATTTGTATGAAAATAACAGCAAAATTGTTATACAAATTATGAATATAAATAATTAATTAAGGATATTTAAAAAGATTTTATTAAAGAATAAAGAGTAATTAGTCACCTAGATTGAATGAGAGAGCTTATAGCGAAAATATTACTGTGCATATATTATATATGATATGATTTTAAATGTTTTTTTTTATTAAATTCCAATTTTTAATATTTTTTTATTTTCTATTTTAAAGATTTTTTGATTAAATTCAGATTTTTAATAATTTTTATTAAATTTTAAATTTTTTTATTAAATTCCAATTTTAAATAATTTTTTATTAATTTTACAATTTTTCATAATTTTTAATTAATTTACGTTTTTTTAATATTTTTTAATTAATTTACGATTTTTAATATTTTTATTAGATTTAAATTTAAAAAATATAAGAAGGGGTAAAGGGTAATTAGCCACCCTAAAATTGAATGAGAGAGCTTTGACTCAAAATTTTACTTTGGTTATAATATATATGATATCTATTTGAAGAGTTATATAATTCTCAGAAAAAATTACATAATATAAAAATTAAAATTTAAAATCAAATTTGGTTGTAAATATCTTCTTATTATATATATTATGAATCTAAACTAAAAGGATCTTATCCGTACTTCGTACCATAAGTTTTTCATTTGTTTCATTCTACTTGAATAATAACAATACAAAATTTCCAAAACTACATCAACAAAAACCTGTATTACTTATCAAAATTTAAAAACAACAAAAAAAAGAAAAAAAAATAATTATTATGAAAACCACCCGCACGTACATTCACCTAGTTCACTTTAAATGAATTTCCAAACAAACGATGCACTTACTGTAAAAAGATTTTTTTAGGGGAATAATAAAATTTTACATTCATTCCAAAAAAATATATATAAATATTTCATCCACAAACTTGTAGATCGATAAATTCATTGCATTTGTCATTTTCAAGAATTTCAACGACTGTCTTTTTATTAAAAAACAACTCGAAATAGAATTTAAAAAAAAAAACTAAAAGAAAATAATCAAACAGACAGAAGCCAAACCCAAACAGATAGTAGTAATTTATACTCACCCAAAGACAAGAACGAAAATACAATCTTTTTTTTCCCTCACTTTTGTATTTGCGTTCGATTGAAAACAAATCTCGGATTTGAGATGCTGATTCTATTAATCGCCACCAAAGCAACCTCTTTGTCTGAAAAGGCTATAACTTTAGGCTAACTGCTACCACCATTTCTTCTTTTTTTTTCTCTCCATTTGCACCACCTGTTGTTGCTTTGTCTGAATTTAACAATTTCTTCGTTTTCCCAAGTGAAGTAGAAGATGAAAGCCTCTTCTTTGACAATACCATTTGCGGAGGTTCCTTCTTATCATCAGACACAACCTTCTTCTTTTGGAAACCCAAGTTGCTTGTTGTTCCCGCATTAACCTTGGATTTCACATCTTGCTTCTTACCAAAGATTCCTAATGTTCCCACCCTAGCCATTGATTTCATAGCATGCGTGTTATTCATGTTTTTGGTTGTTCCCATACTTGCCTTGGATTTTTTCGAAGGTTGTGGGTTACTCAAGTTGGTTGTTGTTTCCACACCAGCATTTGATTTCACAGTTTCCGTTTTACCAAAGGAACTTCTGCGTGACAAAGAGCTACCAACGGTCTCGTCATCTTTGACATTTGTGGATGACCCACCACCGATACTGTGCCTGCGGTGAATCCCCTCGCTCTTGGAATCATTGTTTGTAGGCCACTTGATAGCTTTCTGGCTGGCTGACTTTACTGTTTTAGTTCTTGCAGGAGAAGTATTGGTGGAGTTTTTGCGTTTAAGAGAGTTTTTGAGGGATGCTTGATCTTCGTTTGATTGAGGATCCCACGGACGAGAAGCCATCCACCGTTCAAGCCAACTCCAACCCCAATGAGGAGTGTTTGCGTCCATCAGAGTCTGGTGTGGAAGTTTTGAAGAGTTTCTCCACGTTTGCTGTTTTATATTCCAACATAAAAATCTATAGAAATCTGAACAATAAATTCAAAACAAATTTGTATTTTATATGTACCTGATGACTGTAAGCATACGCCAAAGCCCTCTCACGTCTTACAGAAGCTTCTTTTCGATTCACAAACTTTGCTTCGATCTGTTCTTTTGATTTATTGCTGGAATCAAAATCTCCCGCAATAACCTGCAAACAAGAGTTGATCCATTTGAGGATTTTGGTTTACACAGTGTGGTAAAAGGAAAGAGAGATTAATTTACCAAATTCTGATTCTGATGGTATTCTTTCTGGTGACCCTTTTGCTGGATTAACCTGTGACGAACTTTGTTCTCTTCAGATAACCGATGCCTCCTCTCTTGAATCTGTGTTTGTAAACGTGTAAGAGTTCGCATTGAGCTAAGCATCGCGTTCATCTGTCTTTTGACGTATTTTCCTTGCAGCAACGTCTTCAGTCTGGCCATTCCTCGTAGCACACATAGAGTGCGCCTTGCCTGTGAAACGTTAATTAGACTAAGCAGCTCTTTCTTAAAAATTTAAAGCTATGTTCAAAGCTTTTTCTAAGGGTATATAACTGATGTGTTAATTTTTTTGTTTCTTATTTTTCCTAAATTATAGGACTTAATGTATATGTATAAAGTTTTATAAATTTGTTACCATTTCCTGACCGGATTTTGTTTGAATGCCCCAATTTTTTTATATGCTATATTCTAAACGAAGGCTCAAAGACTTAATGCCTCGTAATAAGAGGAGCATTTTAAGGGAAGAAATGATTTGTATGCTACCTTGTAACATCTATACGCATTTTGGATAGTGATTGCGGCAGTTGCTTCCTTTGTTTGATGTGTTGAGGTCGTTGTAAGACGCACAACCTCCGCAGCAGCATGTGCAGCAACTACAGCTGCTTCGGCTGCCACAGCCGATGCAATAGCTAGAGCTTGTCTTGTCTTTGCTTCTTTGGATTCGCCATGACCTTTATTACTGGCAGAAGCCGGAAGGGGAGGGGGAGGAGGAGGAGGGGACGATGGTGGCAACAATGGCTGAGGAGCAAAATCGGGCAACGGAGGAGGAGGAGGCGACGTCCGAGTAATAAAGGAGATGAGGCTCGATTGTGAGTCTCTCCACAGGAAATTCAAAGGATTCTCTACTCTTTGTTAACAAACCATTTTTTCTCTCTTTCTCGGCTTTCTGACAAAACAAACAGAATCCAAAGATTATAAATTTTGATCATTCACAAAGAGATTAAACTTATGCTAAAGAATAAAATTTGGAAACCAACTTGTTGCTTTTTGTCTCTTCGTGGAGATAAACATGACACCGAGACACAAGTTAACCAGCCTTTTCCCATTTTTTTTGCTTGTCTCCTGAAATTTCAGACAATCTTTCTTGAAAAAGTATTACAAAATAAACATCAATAAGAAAGTTAAGGAGAGAGACGAGATCGTCTGAAGAAAGACCTGGTCACGATGGGCCCCACCGTTTCGTGGGAACCCAATTGACTTTTGTTACGATTGTGTTTTGTTAGAACGATTCAACAGATTTAACGACAAATACGTTATAAGTTATAACCTCTTTTAAGTATTTTTTTCCTTCCAAATTCTCTGCTTCGTTGTTCTTTCTATGTTATTTTTATATACTTATAATAATATTTAGCTATTTATTTCTGGTGTGGAATGTTTTTAGAATTACCAGCTTATAGTATTTAACATTTATCTAAAGCTGTTGACAAATTTAGAAAATTAGTTTCGTAGTTTTGATGATGCTGATACTCCTGATCCATTCCACTCTAGATCTATGTCTCCTTTTTTTGTTTCGTCGACAGATTCCGCCATCCATTAGAAATGCGTAACGAAATCGGAATAGAAGAACAAGGCCAAAACCTGAATTAAAAGTATATACTAACTTACCAATTTACCAGAAGGCGTGAGGCTAACTTAGAGATTGATTGTCCAGCGCAAAACAAGATAACAATTAAAAAAAATGTTTTCTTCGAAAATTAGCCACGAGAAGAAAAAACATATATTTATTCATGTCAATAAGATTATGACACTTATATAACTTGTAACATTTTTGTGTAGGTTTTTCTAATTCTATTTATTTAATTGGAGGCCGGCAGGGAGAGTACGTGCAAACCTCTTAATTCCTCATAGTTGCTGATCGTTGATTTTTTAGACCGCAAAAATTCGATTTGAAATCACAAAGTAAATCAATGAAATTATAAACAATATTTTTTAAAAAAGTGTATAAAAACGAGACTTTGAAAACCGTTTTGAAAAAACTAATTAACACAGAGTTGAGATATCTCTTTTCTTAACTCAATAAATCGCCTGTAATATGTGACCCTTTGTTGCGATTTTTGAATCACAGGATAAAACTGTGATGAGACTCGTGTAATATGTGACGGTTTGTTACGATTTTGCATGAACATTTGCATTCTGCATTTTTAAAAAAAAATTCAATTTTTTCGGTTTTTCTTAAAACTTTTCAAAAATCTTTTGAGTTTCAAAAAATGTTTTCAAAGGTTAAAAATAATTTGAGGGAATAATGACAAAATCGATGATGATAACCAACCTGTTTGCTTCTACACCGATCACTCATAAAAGCTCTTTCAAGGTTTAGTACTAGACTAGGCGGTAATTAGAGTACTTACACTACGAAATCCCACCAGAAGACTTCTATTCATGAAGATCTTTTCTGACAGGATATACTAGCTCATTTTAATTGGACTTAATCTTGACATCTAATTTTCTCATCAATGGTTTTAAAAAGGCATCATGATATACATCTAGGACATCTTTACCTTATTGTTACCACTCTTTGTTGTCCTAGATGGCCAGTTCATCTTTAGCTGGTACCACACCCTTAACCCAAGCCTTCATGTTCAAACCTCATGCATTCTCTCTTAAGTTTATATCGACAGATATGTGCAAAAACGCCGGAGAGGGAGGAACAGCATAGTTTTCAGTCACTCAAGAGAAAGACTGAAAGAGACCAGAAGGGCGTATGCCAAAAATCTTATGATGCCTCAGAAAAGCTCATTCTTAAAGGTAAATTTCATGCTCTTTAAGACTCTAAGTCAAAAGGCAGTTTCCCCTTTCCCAAATAAAAAAAAAAGAAGAAAAAAGAGAAAAAAAATAAAGGAAAGGAAACCAAAAGCCTAAAAGAGTCTTAGAAGCCAAAATCACTTTAGCCAAGGCAATAGATATTCACCTAAGGAGTTATGGATTCATAACCTGGACAAAAATCCAAGTATGGGGGAACTATAAGGAGAACCTGAAGAAAGGAGATCAGAAGCCTTAAAGCAATGAGAATGTGACTGAAACTGTGGGGGCATTTACAGTTCCATCCTCTCTTGCTGTTTTGCATAATGTCATGTCTCTCCAGAAAAAAGTAACCCTAAACACACCAAGCCTTACCATTAAAAAGCCTTTTGATACCTAACCTTGAATGCCTTGTTTAATGTCCTTTTGATGAAAATCACTGAAATCTATAAATGAATGTTAAGAGCTAGTTGACTGGAAGTTAGTTCTAAGTGTGTGGATTTTCGCATGACGGATTAACAGACTAGTTATGTTTGTATTTTGATGAGAATTTTCTAGACTTGGTCTGATTGATAGATTGTCCATAATTAAGGTCTGAAATATGGTTGCTGATATTTTTGAGTTCCCTCTCATTTCTGTTGAATGACATTTTTCCAGATTTGATCTTGTTTTGTTTGAAGACAAACAATGTCTTAAGTCTGGGGGAGTTGATAACACCTGATTTTGACCACTTTTCACCATTGATTTCAAATGCTTTTTCAAAAATTTTAATCAGTTTTAGGAACTTTTATTATGATGTCCATGTATTTGTAGTTTCAAGGCTCTTGTCAGGAAACTTAGGGAATATGATGGCAAAATGGAAGAAATCCACTTTTTTAGCTCAGAGTCAGACCGTCATAATTTTAGCCTCTAATGAAGACTTTCTCACCGTCTGATCCAACTCAAATTTGTAGACAACCAGCTTTCCATAACACTTTACATCACAAAGATCCGACGGTGCAATCAAAAGATACATGGAGAATAAGTTGACCTAGTTCACCAGTCCCAGAAGACTCTCACACGCGAGAAACACATGTTTTACCTACCCTGGAAAACTCTCACCCCCGGTGGACCTTAAGACGAGCCACAAGGCCCAACATCAAAGCCCACTTCGACATTCCTCTCTAGAGAAGTCCTAAATGGGACTTAGAAGACCTTAGGACCTATAAATACATTGTTTAGCAGTCCTAAACGGGTGTGTGCTCCTGTAATGAGATTTTGAGCCACCAAACTCTGTTTTTCTAGGGTTAGGCAATGGAGATGGGGACTCTTCCCCAGATCCATTGTTCTTCCTCCTTTTTATCTTATTAACTTTTCTGTTTCATTATTTTGCATTCTTCTATGTTTTTCATCATTCATTTCATCATGTAGATTAGTCCTAAAGAATCAAGTTGTTTGAAGATATCGATAGGCACATATATATCGATTAGGATTTCTATTGTTCTAGACCATATTCTGGATCTCATCTCTTCTAGGTTGTTGATAAAGCATGAGATTAGATTCATGACCTATTCTCTGAGCCTAGGATCGATTAGAGCCACGAGAATGTTGTATCAGATCATCCGTACCTAGCTTCAGAAGAACATAGTCGCTATAGGAGTCGAAAGCTACCTATAGAGAAGATGTGAGAAGACAAATTCAATGTCAAATGCATGATCTTAAGTTTAGCATGAGAGCGAGAGTTAATTGCTAGATCTAAGAGATTAGTTGATTAAGGTGACGAGAGTTGGTTAATCATACATATGTCTATTCTAGTTCCATGCAGATTCCCAGAAACAGATGAAGATAAATCGCCCGGAAGCTAATTGGAAATGCCATCATACACCAATTAGAGTAAACCGGAGAAGTCTAAGTCGCCACCTATGAGTTTAAGAGTCTTTAGTTTGAGTTGATATGCTTGAGATATTCTTTTAACAATTCCTCCTGCATTGCATTTCTTCTGAATATTAGATTAGGTTTAGTTTAAGACTCTTAAACCAAAAACCCCAAAACTTTTATTGGTTTATGACTTTGCTTACTTTCCCAGTTTGTTGTTTCTCGCAGATTAGACATCCTCCCTGTAGATCGACACACTAAGTCCTACAACGTACATCGGTGCACTTACAGACACTAGAGTTTTATACATTTAAAACTTTTTGAGGACCAACGGGCTTGTTCAAAACAAACCCTAGGCCCGCAAGCCCATCAGAGTTGCAACCAATATTGTTGGCTGAGTTTTAATTTTCGACAAAAATGTATGTCTAATATCTCTAACAAGTTTTCTTATAAACACTGAATTTAAACTTTTGTTGAAAATGTGAAGAACGAAAAAGAATCGAATATCTATATTCATCCATTACTTCAAAATCTTATATAAATCTTTTTACAAAAACCTTTAATTTTGTTCAATTAAAAGAGTTTATTATCTACTCAGCATAAAGTTTTTAAAAGGTTGAGAAAAGTCCAGATATTTTATAGACTATATCCTTTAATAGTAAAGGTTCCTTGCTAAAGATTGTTCATGAACAGAACGATAAACTTGTACATATATAATTGTCAAAATCATATCATATACTTGGAGACAAAAACCGAATATTTTAGTTGCTGTTAATATTTTATTTACAAAGCTATTTAAACCTGAATATACTATACCAGTTTCAAAATTTTATTTTTTGGTTATTTTTATGTTATTTTGGTTTTTTTAAAAAATATATTTTGATTTGCTACATCTAAAACTTTTCAAGTTTTTTTCTAAAAACATCTTCCGATTGACATTGCTTTAGTTTTGTGAAGACAGATGTTTTACTTTGTAAATATTCAAGTTTTCAAACTTTATGCATATTTACAAGATATCTAAGAATAAACTTTAATAGAACAGTTTTTTTTAATATCATTTTAATATCTTCAACTTTTCAACAATATAAACCGAGGATACAAAGTACTGTTTTAAAATGATTAATTGTACTTGTAAGTGTTTATTCATCAATTTTTTTTTAAACTAAAATATCCTTTATATTCTTAGTATTCATAATCTTAACACCCAATTCTATGATATTGGTGAAGGATTTTAATATTCTCGGGAAAGGCAAACGTTTAAAAAAATTACGTTTGATTATTAATTTATTTGTTACGGCGATCGAATGATGTATAAATATTATTATTAAGTGTTACAAAATAGCCTATAAATATTATTATTTAAAAATGTATCTAATATAAAGTAGTCATGCTTTATAATATTTATGAATAAATCTTATATTACCTTAGAAAACATTAAAATGATACATGATTTAAAATATTTGTACATGTTATACTTTAAACAGCAAACACCAATTAACTTGAATAAAATCATTTAGTTAAAACAATATTTAAGTATTTGATATTTAAAATTTTTTCATTGAGATTTTGTCAAAATAATCCGAAAGTTGAATATTGAGAGTTGCAACAAATATTGTTGGCTGAGTTTTAATATTTGACTAAAATGTATGTCTAAGGACTCTAACAAGTTTTCTTATAAACACTGAGTTTAAACTTATGTTGAAAATGTGAAGAACAAAAAGAAATCGAATATACTATATTCATCGATTACTTCAAAATCATATATAAAATATCTTACAAAAACATTCAATTTTGTTCAATTAAAAAATGTTGTTCTCTACCCAGCATAAAGTTTTTTTTAAAGGTTGAGAAAAGTCCAGATATTTTATAGGCTAAATATTTTTTATGGTAAATGTGCTTTGCTAAAGATCATTCATGAACAGATCGGTAAGCTTGTATATATAATCGTTAAAATCATATCATATGCTTGGAGACAAAAACTGAATACTTTGGTTGCTGTTAAAATTTTATTTACGAAGCTATTTTAACCCGAATATACTATACAAGTTTCAAAATTTTACTTTTTGGTTATTTTTAATGTTATTTTCGGCTGTATTTTGATTTGCAACATCTAATAAGTTTCAAATTTTTTTTCTAAAAATATCATCCAGTTGACATTGCCTTAATTTTACTTTGTAATTATTCAAGTTGTCAAACTTTATATCTATTGACAAGATATTTAAGAATAAATTTTAATGGGACAGTTTTTTTTTTAATATCATTTTAATATCTCAAACTTTTCAGCAGTATAAACCAAAGCTACAAAGTATTGTTTTACAATGATTAATTGTAGTTGTAAGTGTTTATTCATTATTTTTTTCAAAAAAATCTAAAATATCTTTTGTATTCTTAGTATTCATAATCTTAACATCCAATTCTATGATATTGGTGAAGGATATTGATATATTCTCGAAAAAGGCAAAGATTTTAAAAATATTAAGTTTGATTATTAATTTATTTGTTACTGCAATCGAATGATGTATAAATGATAATAAGTGTAACAAAATAGCCTATAAATATCATTATTTAATAAACTATCTAAAATAAAGTAAGCATGCTATATAATTTTCACGAATAAATCCTATATTACCTTAGCAAACATTTAAATGACACATGATTTAAAATATTTGTACATGTTTTATGTTAAACTGCAAACACCAAATAACTTGAATAAAATCATTTATTTAAAAAAATATTTAAGTATTTGACATTTCAATTTATCACTGACCTAAACTAATATTTTTTAAAGATGATGTGTGTTTCGTTTTTAAATTAAACATAATGAAACTTATTTAGGTATATTAAAATTAAAGCATCATATTTATCATTCTTAAAATTCATGTTTAATTGTCATTCCGACCGTGAGATCTTATCATTTGATTTATAATGCCGTTATAACTTAATTTCTATGCATAAGTTTCTTCTCAAAAGTCTAACGATGTTAGCATCATATGATTAATATTACGTTAAATTGTATTGATTTACGACGCTTTCTTTAAAAATTTTTTTGATAATTATGTTTGGATTATAAAAACCTATAAATAGCTTCCACTAAGACAATCCATTCTCATTATATTCTTTTTTGTACCATAATATTAACTCGATCGTTTTCTAAGTTTTAGCAGATATGACTACAAGTACCTCCCAATTGACAACCCTATTCATTGTTGTAGCTTTGGTGTGTGCATTTGTTCCTGCTTTCTCTGTAGAAGAAGGTGAAGCAAAAACATTATGGGATACATGCCTTCTTAAAATCACTCCTAAGTGTGCTTTGGATATAATCAGAGTTGTCTTTGGAAACAGAACCATCACTGATGCGTGTTGTCATGATCTTGTCGAAGAAGGAAAAGTGTGTCACGACATGCTGATCAAATACATTTCAGATAGACCCCACCTAGTTGCTAACGAAACCCAATACTTGAAGAAGAGAGATGATTTTTGGACTCATTGTGTCTCAATCACTAAAACTGCTTAAATTGTGTACTGATTATAATATTTGATCAAATAAATTCTTAATTTACTTTCATAATATTTTTTCTTTAATACAAATACTGTTGTCTCTTTTGCAATATAAACAAATCTGTCAAAGAGAATATCTTTGCAGACTGATTTCTAAAATTCATAATTTTTAAAGATTTGGTTACATGTTTTGACACTTTCTGAGTTTATATTTACAGAATATGACACTTCCATTCCTGATGACACTTTATTGAAGTTTCCACCTGCGAAATCCCGCCATGACCCTTCTCACCGATAGAATTCTTACAGACAGGTACAACTTAAGTTGGCAAACCGATCAAGAAAACGGTTTAGTAAACGACGATCATGATGTCGGAGGTGTTGATTCCCGTCTGATTAGATAGCTGAGTCCCGTCTGATTTCTGGTAAACCGATCAAGAAATTACTTGTAAACCGAGCAAGAAATTCGATCTGAGTCTCGTCTGATTATTCCCGCCGACAAACGTCTTTATTTTTCAGGTATTACTCAACATCTCGTTAACTGCGTAATTTGATATCTCATTTCAAGGGGGATAACAAAGTTGATTTCTGGGTATTTTTCCGAGCTAGACGATGAGGATAAAGTGTGATTTTAAATGTTGCAGCTAACATACTGGTAATTGCGAATAAAGTTTGATACAGTTAAAGCAACGTCGTCCGTACTGGTAATGGCGACCGAGCCTATTGGTAACAGCGACCGTACCCGTAATGTCCATCATGCGTATGTTATCCTAGGATGTATGTGTACAGACGAAATAACGTAGAAGAATTGAATATGTCCATCATTACCCGTACGTGTCCATGACTTGGTGTAGACATGTAATTATGAACGGTATTCAACCCATGGATGTGTACAAAAACGATGAGTGCAATGTTGTTGGGTATGCCAATTAAGCTGATTAGTGCATCGTGTTTGGTTAGTTAATGTCTCATGGTCATCCGTATCTGTTGATTACTAATATGATTTGTCGAGTCCAGAAGATATCGACATTTCTTGATAGATATGTAATGTACAGAGTTATCGCGGCACATATTGGCATCCTCATATTCGCGTCCACAGCTAGAGAGAATATGTATAGAAAATACATTGACATTAATATAGGATTAATATGTGCTCATAACATTATATCACCCATGGATATCGGATGGATATTCAGTGAATGACTATATTTAACAAAAGGATCACAACATAACGTAAAGTTGAAAATGGATACTAAACAAAAAATCTCCGCTGGAAACGAGACCCGATCGTTGATTTGACTGTCACAACAGAAGTGGTTGTAACCATGTAGTTGGTGACATAGTTTTCAAAGTGGATTAGTGCAACGTAGACGGTTATGTCCTGTCTCCTGGCAGCGTCCACATTTTTGGGAACCGCTTTCTTGATTCTATTCGGCTGCAATAGTAATGCGAAAATCGTTAAGTCCAACCATGTATAAACTTTTTATAAATGACCAGGGAGTGGGATTGTAACATACTCTTAACTCTCCTTTGGAAGGAATTCTTTTTTCTCTAGGCCTCCCAGATGGTCGTTTAGCTTTTGGTGGATGCAAAACAAGGCTCAACACGGAATCGGGTAGCTCAACGTCGTCCGGATCTTTTCCGGGTTTATGACCTCTTTGTATGTTGCAGCCCACGTGGACGTTTTGTAATATTCTGAAAGAAGTGAAGAGTGTGGTAGGCCCAAACTATCTGCGGCAACCAAAGCGTGGCTGCACAGAATCTGAAGACGGTCATAGACCTTACATGTGCATTTCTTATCCTGAACCATGACGCGGTTCTTTCACCAAGGCGACCAATGATTTCGCAACTCCATGTAGACAAATGGTTAATTTTGCTGAAGTCTGCTTCTTCCTTGTGTTTTGTAATCAACTTGTCGACTTCAGGTGTGGACAAACCCTCCCATCGCTGTGCCTTCTTTCTGCGTGCAAAAAACCAACGCGACATCATCCTTTGGATGAAAACAAGTAATTCAACAATAGGTGAGGCCCTTCCTTTCTTCAAAGCGTTATTGAGCTACCCCGCCACATTACTTGTCATGAGATTATATTGTTCGCTCCTGAAATGGTAGCGTGACCAGTGAGCTTGACCTATGTTGTCGAGATATTGAGCACATTGAGGACTGCAGTCTTTTATTTTTTCGTAAGAATCGCGAAAGCTTTTCTGTCTATAGGCATATGCAGCCTGGGATAGAAGCTTGGCTAGTCCCTTGCTTTTAAACCTTGATTTGACATTCCGTTGAAGATGAACCACGCAAGATCCGTGGTGTGCAAGATGAAAAACTTTGGCCTTTGATGAATATATGGAATCAGACCGATCCGATATGATAGTTAAGTTGGTACTGTCAGCTAATATACACTCCACTTTTGATAAGAACTATGTCCATGACTCGTCGTTTTCAGCATCCACCACTCAATATGCTAACGGAAAAACCTGGAAGTTGCCGTCTTGCCCGCTGGCAGTCAGTAGTACACCTTTGTAAGTCCCCCATAGATGAGTTCCATCAATGACCAATACCCTCCGTAGCCTACGAAAACCTAGGATTGACGCACCAAAGGCAACAAATACGTATTTAAACCTCACTGTGTCACCATCCTTATCGGTTACCAAGTCGGTCACTGTGTTCGGATTGGCAAGTTTGAGCATGTTTAAGTATGCAGGTAACCATAGATAGGATTCCTCATCCTTACCGCGGAACGTCGCTATAGCCTGTCCTTTGGCACGGTAGCACTTCATCCAGGAGGCTGACACATGTAGCTCTTGGAGGACCAACTTTTGTAGTTCAGCGGACTTTGGTCCGCTTGATGGGTCTCCATATTGGGATTTGAAAACAGCGGCAATGATACGGGAATTGGCCTTTTGGTTGTAAGAATTCTTTGTTTCAAAGGCGCAGGTGTGTCTCAACTTCACCATTTTAAGCTCGAAATACCCTGTTTTCCCTATCTGCCCTGCTCGGATTCGCCAACCACATTTTGGATCTGTGTATAACAGTATGAAGCTTTTGGGATTTGACCTGGGTTGCCGGAAGCAGAACATTTTCTTAATAGCGTAAACTGCTAATGCTATTGGGCACTCGGCATTGCTCCCATATCTGTTCCCAACGAATAAGTGATTGTCATCATCCGATCCATCCAAGTCTGGAATATCTGGAACAGAATATATAGAATCATCAAACAATGGAGGAATGTCAAAATCCTCATCTAAATAGTCCGAGAGACTTCTGGGAACAGGTTGAGGGGCTATTGTGCTGCATAAAACTTGTGTAGAAGCTGGTAAGGGAGGGTAAGTTGATGGGGCAATGACGAAAAGTTGGTTTGAATCTGGTATGGGCGGGATATTGGGCGGCAAATCCTCATCGTCGAATACAAATTCCGGTGCGTTTGATCCACCATATCCAGTCTCCAAGAGGGGATTCCAAAACTCATAGTCGTAACTACGTGGATAAACTTGTACACTATCCAGGTCTTCTCTTCCATCACCGTCACTGTCTGTGGATTCGGAGTTATGGTCATACTCAGCAGTGTCTGATGGTTGTGGATTATGTGTATCTGGATCATCCGGAAGGTTCGAATCAAACTTTAGGACGTCTAGGTTAAACTGTGGTGTCGGATTGTTGACTGCTTTCTTTGGTGGGAGGCGTGGAGGCCGGGTCAGCGATTTTTCAAGCTGAAGAGTGTGCTGGATTAATTGATCGTCGTCCAAAACAGAAGGCAATGAAGCCTGGGGTGTAATGAAGGCAGCAGCAGAAGTACCAGGTTTCTCAGATGACGCGTAGTTAGTGTTGACCGGAGTAGACATGTTCACATTAAGACATTGCCTTTTCGGTTGGGGGGTTGAGATCTCCCTTTCTCCAGCTGATTGCGTTTGTTGATTACTCTCAAACTTGACGAAAAGCATTAAGGTAGGATTCTCTTTCAAGCGTTTTAACAAAAAGGAGATGGCACCCGAGCTGCGTATTATTACTGGTAGAGTAATAATTCCAGCCGTGTTGTTTGCGGACAGCGGAGACCAATAGGAGACTTCAGGAGTAGTCTTACCCGAACTATTACCGAAAAATTTGTTGCTGACGATGTCGTGCAAATCTATCAGAGTCATTTCTTCTCGTAGGGATATGACACCGGACATTCAATACTTATCTGTTTCGAAAACCCAGTTGCCGTTGGAGTTGTATTGCCAAACCCCAGCAGAACATTCACATTGTATTCCCATTGGATCTGAAACAAAGTAACGCATGGGAAATCAGAAGAAAAGTATATAGTAAAGAACAACAGAAACAATGAATAACATTTCTGTAAATGACATTACATTTACGAGATTTCACCGGGTTGCCAAGATTTTGAATCCAGCTTGTATAACTGGTGTGAAGAGAGACAGAATGAAGTTTAAATTTTAGTGTTTCGGCACATATAATTGGGAAACGTTATCTGTATTTAAATTTGCCGCACAGACACTATATAACCTAGATGTGTCTGGACATGACCACAGTTATGCAAAGATTGTTGAGGATAATTAGTGGTCATGATGGACAATGGTTTTGTTTTGAGTCATGACCATAATACCAGATCTATAACATCTAGTTTGTGGCTATATTCCAGGTGGTTGTTTAAGATAACCATTTGTTACACTTGGCAGTAATTTTCATTCCAGTGTAAGAGAAAGGCGAATACCAAACCTCCTGCTCTATAACGGATTACAAATTCCATTAATTAAAATTCGGATTTGGCGACGCGATGTTCTCTGACACACATCACGCTCTATGGCCAACTTCCTGTTTTTATTTTCTATAGATATCCACACAAGTAGCAATCACGAACTGACGGCTACTGGAAATCGCGATTACCAAAGATATACTGGGTTGTTGATGTGATGCTGTACATATACAATACTCTACTATCTACAATATGTAATGTCGTTGTATTTGCTGTTTTAAAGTTTTATTTAATAACAAAAATCATGCAGTTTAGAAGTTTAAATGGATTGTTAATTGTCTTTTTCCGTTATAGTTGTATATAGGGAGCACGCTTCACTACATTCACTCCTACACAATATAAAAGCTTTCATAATAGCTTGTTATACTATACATTACGGGCGAGAATAATACATTGTTTTCAAAATAATCCATCATCTAAAACGATGTGGACATAACTGAAAGTTAATATATTACATGAACACGAATGCAAATTACATAAAGGACTGAGCGTAGGGGTATGTAGGGTCGTTGATTCCATCATTATACTATCAGATCCCCTTTTCTTAACAGTTGTTTCAGAGTGGCTACGTATGAGTAGAAAAGGCATATTAGTAAGGATTTAAATTAAGATATTGTAAGAATGTTTGGTTGTTACCATATGGATAGTAGTTCGTGGACGTCCCGCAAACAGTCTTGGCGTAGGCGGGTGCAGTATCAGTTCTGCCTCAGGACTGGGGGTAGCTATGTGGTCACTACCTTGTTCGAGAGGATAGAATTGAGATGTGTACGTCTCAAACCAGGCAAGAGAAATGTAGCATTTATGAACTAAGGACGCAGCGGAAACACCAATTGCATCAGCCGCAACCATTGCATGGACACATGGGATCCAAAGATTGTTGATCATCTTGCACGAGCATGTACGTCTGAGAGGATTAACAAAATGTGTTTCATCGTGTGTGTTCACAACTTCACAACAGCTGGAACTAATTTGGGAAACACGCCATTGCATCTTTGCATCGTTAGATTTGTCCATTAAGCCCTGAACACCTAGAGAGATGACACCAGTGTGGTCCATATATGCGTGAATTCTTGTTCAAAACCAGCTCATGACTGTGGAATGGTAGAAGGAGAGGAACTGGATTATTGGGACCACCGGTTGAGAAATCAAGAGATGCAGCACTCTCTGCGAAATACCTGCAGTCATCATGTTGAATCTTTCACCGGCCTGGTAATACCTAGTCCAACGAGGTAAACCATGCGCTAAGAGATATGTGGTGCAGTCAGGGTTCTTTTCTCTGATCCTGTTGAAATTCTATGGAATGCGCCGGCAGTGTAAACGCAGGCAGCCTCCCGAACCAAGCTCTTGAGAGCGTTGTCTTAAAAATAGAAATGCAATGACATCTGTAGACGTCGGAGACAATCTACCTGGTTGGCGTTTGGATAGATATCTGTTAGGGACCTTGAAAACATTGCCCCCACATCCGATAGAAAAGTCATCTGGTTATTATCTGGATAGCATTGCTCGAGTTTGCTGAGAAACCACCTCCACGTCTGGTCGCTTTGTTTGGTCGCTTTGTCGGTCTACAATCGCAAATGCTAGAGGAAATGTCTGGAAGTTGGTGTCCTGGCCAGCGGCGACAATGAGGAAACCATGGATTTGGCATCTTATGTTGGCACCAGAGACCACAATCAGGTTTCGTAAGTAAGGGAAACTTACTTGGCTAGCATCATGAGAGATGAAGACATGTTTGAAGTACTGCCCACCTTGTTCATCTGTGCTGGTTTCAAGCTCCGTGACAGTTCCTGGATTTGACGATTTCAAGTCGGTAAGGAAAGCTAGTATCTATGAATATGAAATAGCGAAGGTGTCGGGGATAGTCATGTTTGATTAACCTTTTTTTTGGGGGGGGGGGGAAAGAAAGATGAGATATAAAGAAAATGGTATTAAGATAGATTCTGATGTAATGGGTTCGGACACAATGACACAAACCATGTTCTGGTGTATTATATATAAAGAGATAAATATTTACAATGTATACCGTATAGCCAATCCACGTAGGCATACTACTATGGAGGATATAGTATGTACCGTGAGGTGGACATTACAACAACAATCGTTGATAGCTGAAGTTTATAATAGTACGGCAGTTAATCTACAAAAGAGGTGGTGGTTTTGATATTACAGCAGTAAACTTTTTGAGAACATTTTATAATTCCATCATAGCCATTCAGAGAGTGTCCACAGAAAGTTTCCACAGTTTCTAATTCCATCATAGTCATACATATTATAATCGCGAAATAAGAATGGTCATATCCGTTATTCATGTCGTGTCAATTATCGATGTGGTTTGATTAATGTTGTCATTTGACTTATCCTCAACTTATAGGAGTGAGTATGGACGTAAAATTTAGAGCATTAACTATGGATGGGTAATTTAAACCAGTAAATATGAAACACGTTTAAATATGAAAATTTATAGCATTGTCATGTGGAAGGCAACATCTAGAGGTGAAGTGATGAGCTAGTCATGGATTGGTGGATAGTTTAACTAACAGGAGAAATATGAAACACAAACCAATTGGAATCAAGAGATTCCTGCGTTGCATAATCTGGATTTGGGACTTTATATCCGTAAGTGCGGTCTTTATGATCTCGTACTCATTTAGACGCTTATTTATTTGGCTGTTTATGCTTTCCAATCTTTCGCTAGAGGACACAATTTGACGCCACATTGCTGGGAAGTCGACTGGGAGGTTGAATTCGTCTGATGAGATGTAGTGAATCCGAGCTTCGTGTTCTTGCTGTAACTCTTTAATTTCGCTGATTTCCTCCAAAATTGCATAATCCCACTATTTGCAGAACCCGCACCCTTGGCCCTGCATTAGAATTCATAAAAAATTGTGATAGATGGGGAGGGCAGTGAGTTCAATCACATTTTGTATAAATTACATACTGCAGGAGTTCTACAGGCGTAGAAACGACGCCCAATATTGAGCGGTGTGTCGAAGGTCTCTAGAACCAAATAGCCTCCGCAAGAACACGTAGTAGGTATCCCAACATTTGGTATCTGCCCCCATTCAAAGTCATTTACCTCAAGCACAGCGGACCCCTCTGAGCTCCAACTATAACTGTAAGGCATGAAGAATGATGCTACGAAGCGGGGGTGGTGGTAATTGGTAGAGAGTCAAATGCAGTCCAAATAAACGAAAGACTTTGACTGTAATATCAGTTAACATATAAAGAAGTCCGTAAGACATATTCCCACAAACTAAACGAAGAAAGCTTTAGATGAGATGACGGACAATTTCATCTATTGCGCAAAAATCCACTGATATGGATATATCCACAGTTACGGATCTATGGATTATATTGCATGGAAAGTATAGGTGTCTCTGCGAATTTTCCATGTCCACGTACGATTATAGGATTGTGATGTATTTGTGAAGATTTGATGTTTGAACTTTGATAATCTACAAACGCCTATATATTGACGCATGTTCTGAAGATGCGGTCGGCGCGGTTATCTAATCGCTGACACACTTCATCATCTCTGTCCACTCATAAATAATATTTTTTTTATAGATTTACGGAATTGACTCTGATATGAAGTAACCCGCGCTCGTTTTTTTTAAAGTATTTATATTTTTTGTGCAATTACCCTGCATACCCCGTGATATAATATTTACTGAACGAACGTTGGACAGGATTATGTAGATAGAACTATGCAGAAACTTAAACTAAAAATAAATCATTTTTTTTTCAGTGTAGTATTGTAAAGGTGCCAAAGTACTCTACATGATACCCACATCTTCTTAGTTGAACCCCTTAAATCCACACAGTTTATTAGGAGAAGTAGTTATTAATTTTTGGTTTCTCTTATCAACATTTTTTTTTACACTTTAATTAAACTAAACAAAGGCTACTTAACGTGAAGATTTTGCTTTAAAGATTGCTTTATCGAATACGTGGACGGCGATGGGATGTCACCCATCAGAGACCTGCCCATTTTGCAGGTAATGAGTTGACGTTTATTAAGCATATTTCAATGGAACTGTTGACTACTGCTTTCATGTAATATCACCAACTAGACGCTTCATGCTGTAATTCAATTTAAATATTACGATAACACACACAAAACTGATTTGGAATACTGTATACGATATGGACAAAACCATTCCGAAATCTTCAAGGAGAACACATCCAATCAAAAGGAGAGAGTAAAAGTACAGAAAGGAAACTAAAATGTTAACGCAATGGTACTAATAAGGTCATACAAACAACAACAACAGACGTGACTTTTTTTTGAAACCATAAATTAGGGAGAAGTTTGGACAGCTAGATTTATGTGGACATATAGAAAGGTGTGACAAGCTCTCGATACATGTCCATGGCGTAGGCCCTCTTGATAAATATAATGGTTGCGTCGAAAAACAATGAGCCATCTTTTATTACATCCCCGAGAAGGTGGTTCTCCATTAGCTTTACCGCTATAGGGCCAGATTGGGCAGTACTTGACACTTTGTAATTTCCCTTGACTCTTTCCCATTTGAACGGCTCAACACCATGAGACTGCGACTGGTCATCACGACAGAACTTCTTCACAATGAATGGAAGCTAGTGAATAACAGGTTCCATGTATGTGCATGAGTCTTCCTTGTTGGTGAGAGTGGGAATCGGATCTAAGACGTAAATCCACCATAGCTTTAAACTGATAGCTAAACTGTCCTACTGATTTGCACCCCAAATCATTGGTGTGTAGATAAAATCCACGTCATTAAACCAAGTTTTTCCTTGTGTCGCCACACATTTTTTGACTTTGTCGTCCCAGGTGAACAGGTCCTTGTTGATGGAGTTACTGAATGACCTGTATTTAGCTTGCAGCGTGGTAACGAGGATTGGGGCAACGAAAGTACATCGCTCAGCCTGCAGAGTTCTTTCATGGCGTCTGGCGAGAGTAGTCATTAGCATGTCCATGTGCTGAAATTAAGCAAAAAACAGGCGGGTTAAATAAATTAGTAAAACTAAAATTGTTGTATGAATAAGTAAGGTATATGTACAAAAACTAATTACCAATAGCGTAGTCCATTCATCCTTATCTGCGAGAGCAATGAAGAAGTCGTTGTTAAGTTCTTGACCACATGGTAGGGTATGGGACCTTCGGAATATAAATCGAAAAGATGGTTAGTTAACCGGTGAGTTCCCCAGATACAATGTTGTTTAGCAAAGATAGATGGTTACTTGAACGGAGAAAAGCAAAGGGCATGATAGAATTCTGTGTTTGTCAGAAATCAGTGGTAGAATATTATTAGGATCCCGGGCAGTGGAAGAGTGCTATTGTGAGAATTAGGAGCCAGCTGGCGCGGAACGTTTTGGAGAATTGATATCTCTTACAATTGTTTGCTCCAACTGCAACTGACAATGTTTTTCAAAGTTAGAGAACAACGGTATTGTGTATGATCCAATAAGTAAAGGCTAATCAATTTGGAAGTATTACATTGGCTGGGGGCAGCATTAGACTGTTTAAAACCATTGTTGGGTCCTGTGACCCAGATAAGGTATCCTGTAAGACACATGGACAGTATATGTATCATGTTAGGCCATGTACGGAACTAGGTGGTTGCATGGATTATGTAGACAGGATTATGTGGTTTGACATTCGTATGACTTAAAGAGTTTTGAAATTGGCATGGTCATATCCTTGCTTCCCATCTCATCTTGCGGATTTGGTGGACATGGAAACTGCGTGTATTGAAAAATCATCACAATACGGACATCATTTTTGGAGAGAATCATGGACATGGATATTATTCTGGTGTTGGTGAACATGAAAATATACTAGTGGATGGGAATCTGTAGTAAACAACTTAAGACGAAATGTTAATTTACCTCAACATTGTCAACTAAATCAGTAGTTGTACAAGGGTGGGAGTTCTGAAATAATAATTTGAAAGTCGTTGCAAGTTAGTTTAACTAAATGAATAAACATGTATGATTTAAGGAAATGTTAAATAAAAGATATTACCTTGACAGATTCGGATTGTGTCTCTCGATTTATATACTGCGTTTGTGGGAATTCTGTTAGCATGAATAAAATAACAAATGTAGGAACTCAGCGATGGACCCACACTTTTGTTATTTGATATGTACATAAATGAGTCAGCTTAGAAAAGGACAGGTATGGTTTCCAACTACTGCAAATAGTGGATTGGTTACCTCTATATGTTCAAAATCAATCAAGCCAGCAAAATCTTTAGGCAGCCATGTGTTAAGAGAAGCAATAACAGTAGAGATGGCTTCATCATTATCAATGTAATACAGGCCCTAAGTTGAACACACAGAACAGGTTCACCGTAAACACTACTATCGGTGGACATTTGGAAATCTGAACTAATCTTATTTGTTACCGCTACGTTTTGTTGCTGGTCAGAAGTATTGTGTAGACCTTCGGCGGTGTTGAGGTCGGCCTCTAAGCATTGCCGAGACACACAATTCCGCGTAAGTCTAAACAGAAATATAACTAGGCAAAGATGATATTGTTAGATATGACTATGCAACCAGCGGAAAACTAAACTGACGTTGTAACTAACCCACAGATGGTGTTAAGCACTTTCAATTACAATTATATCAGTATTACCTTAGCCACAATGTCCGTGTGCTCGGTCTGGACAACGCCATCCACAGGATGTAATGAATTATTTGAGCCCAGAATCTGAAAATGTCAAAATACGGGGTTTGATTGTGAGAGGAATACGCTGGTAGCGCTATTGTATTCGCAAAATATGAACGAGATAGAATAATTTACCTGATTTAACCCCGTTGTATCCTTATCAGAAGAAGTTTCGTGAGTGGGGCTTTTTTCATGGAGCTGATCTGAATAGTTGGTGGAGTGGGCAAAGGCCAAAGTCTAAAAAGTATTATGGACGCTGTTAGCCACAAGGATAGTAAAGAAGGATCGGGAAGAGACGTATAGGGCGATTCAGCTATGTGTATAGATTCAACCTGATTCGGAGATCCTGTTATGTCGCCGGTGGTGGAATTATCTTAGGCATAGCGATAACACGAATCCAGTATTGGCTCAGTAGTGTCGTCAACCCTATCGTGTTTTTGTTCTACTGGACGTGCGCTGTTCGGTGGGGGTAAGGCCAATGCCTAGAAACAAACAGGAGTGTTAAAAAACAGATTCGCTGTTAACCACAGTTGACTAGCCGTGGGCATGTGTGAACGTAATACCTGATTAGGAGACACGTCCACATCGGCCATGGGGTAATTATCGTCCTCATGTGATGGGCTTTGAACCAGGGTGTGGTGGTCATTGCCAAGACAATCATCAGTGGTCCGTTTGGCCGAAGCACCCTGTGACAATGAAGTTTTAAAACATATATACACGAACATAGAAATATGGTTATGCTAAATGTAAGTTTATGAGGAGGGGAATCTCACTAGTGGAGATTCATCAGGGTCTTTCAGTATTGGAGGTGGTCCCTGTACATATTCCGGAAGAGCTTGGTTACTTAAAATAGTACATTGTTTATAGGTATATTAAACGAAAGAGTTGTAATATAACGTGGATGAGTCTTTATATGGATTTACACATGATTATGTCGTGTGTTTTTTCATGAATGAATTTGATAATTATAGAGCCGTTTCTAAAGCTGTATGGATATGAACATGATGATTTGATATGAGTGAGTACTGTGTCGCGATCTACGTCGACTCTAAAACAGGAATCAGACTGGAACAGACTTGCAGGTATTTCCGACATGAGAGTCGGAATCGGATCTCGACGAAAAATCTCAAGAAATATGACCAAGGATATAGAACATAACATAAGTTCAATTAACAGAATCAGATATCGCCGGGAATATCATCGAAATGCTACTGCGACACCTCCCAGTAGGTATGGCCGATATCGGCGGGAATATCGTCGAGATATTATCATCTATGTGATTGAGCGAATGATATGGAACGGGGAATTGAAGGGATGTATGGATTCGATAACGAATGAGTTCTGAGCAGGTATGGCCGATATTGGCGGTTTGGAGTCAATGAAGAACAACAGGTATGGTCGACCCAATACCGGTTTGGCGATTTTCATAATTTCTTCATAGAGGTGCATTCTGTCTTTTTACGTAGGAGAAGTGTAAGAAAGTGTCATCTGACATGAAAGTGTCAAAATCTGTAAATATGAACTCATAAAGTGTCATCCTGTGTAAATATTTCATTTTTAAATTTAAAAATTTGTTCATTAAAAGTTTTCCACAATTATCCGAAAGTTGAATACTGAGAGTCGCAACCAATATTATTGGCTGAGCTTTAATTTTTGACTAAAATGTATGTCTAAGATCTCTTACAAGTTTTCTTATAAACACTGATTTTAAACTTATGTTGAAAATGTGAAGCGAAAAATAAATCGAATATACTATATTCATCAATGACTTCAAAATCATATATAAAATATCTTACAAAAATATTTAATTTTGTTCAATTAAAAAATTTTGTTCTCTACTCAGCATAAAGTTTTTTTAAAAGGTTGAGAAAAGTCCAGATATTTTATAGACTAAATCTTTTTTATGGTAAATGTGCTTTGCTAAAGATCGTTCATGAACAGATCGATAAGCTTGTATATATATAATCGTCAAAATCATATCATATGCTTGGAGACAAAAACCGAATACTTTCATTACTGTTAAAATTTTATATACGAAGCTATTTAAACCTGAATATACTATACCAGTTTCAAAATTATACTTTTTGTTATTTTTAATGTTGTTTTTGTTTTTTTTTAAATTTATTTTGACTTGCAAAATCTAAAAAGTTTCAAGTTTTTTTTCTAAAAATATCATCCAATTGACATTGCTTTAGTTTTACTTTGTAATAATTCAAGTTGTCAAACTTTATGTCTATTGACAAGATATTTAAGAATAAATTTTAATAAATTTTTTTTAATATCATTTTAATATTTCAAACTTTTCAGCAGTATAAACCGAGGCTACAAAGTGCTGTTTTGCAATGATTAATTGTAGTTGTCAGTGTTTATTCATCAATTTTTTCAAAATATTAAAATATATTTTGTATTCCTAGTATTCATAATCTTAACACCCAATTCTATGATATTGGTGAAGGATATTGGTATTCTCAAAAAAGGCAAAGGATTTAAAAATATTAAGTTTGATTATTAATTTATTTGTTACTGCAATCGAATGATGCATAAGTGATAAAAAAGTGTAACAAAATAGCCTATAAATATTATTATTTAATAAACTATCTAAAATAAAATAGGCATGCTATATAATTTTCACGAATAAATCTTATATTACTTTAGGAAATATTTAAATAACACATGATTTAAAATATTTGTACATGTTATATGTTAAACTGCAAACACCAAATAACTTGAATAAAATCATTTACTTAAAACAATATTTAAGTATTTGACAATTCAATTTATCACTGACCTAAACTAATATTTTTTAAAGATGATGTGTGTTTTGTTTTTAAATTAAACATAATGAAACTTATTTAGGTATATTAAAATTAAAGCATCATATTTATCATTCTTAAAATTCATGTTTAATTGTAATTCCGACCGTGAGATCTTATCATTTAATTTATAATGCTGTTATAACTTAATTTCTATGCATAAGTTTCTTCTCAAAAGTCTAACGATGTTAGCATCATATTCTTATTATTACGTTAAATTGTATTGATTTACGACGGTTTCTTTAATTTTTTTTTTTTGATAATTATGTTTGGGTTATAAGAACATATAAATAGCTTCCACTAAGACAATCCATTCTCATTATATTCTTTTTTGTACCATAATATTAACTCGATTATTTTTTAAGTTTTAGCAGATATGACTTCATATACCTCCCAATTGACAACCCTATTCGTTGTTGTAGTGTTGGTGTGTGCATTAGTTCCTGCTTTCTCTGTAGTAGAAGGTGAAACAAAAACATTATGGGATACATGCTTTCTTAAAATCACTCCTAAGTCTGCCTTGGATATAATCGGAATTGTCTTTGGTAACAGAACCATCACTGATGTGTGTTGTCATGATCTTGTCGGAGAAGGAAAAGTGTGTCATGATGTGCTGATCAAATATATTTCAGATAGACCCCACCTAGTTGCTAACGAAACTCAATACTTGAAGAAGAGAGATGATTTGTGGACTCATTGTGTCTCAGTCACTAAAACTGCTTAAACTGTGTACTGAATATAATATTTGATCAAATAAATTCTTAATTTACTTTCATAATATTTTTTCTTACCACAAATACTGTTGTCTATCTTGCAATATAAACAAATCTGTCAAAGAGTATATCTTTGCAATTCTAAAATCCATAATTATCTACTGATTTTTAAATTTAAAATTTGTTCATTAAGATTTTTCCAAAATTATCCGAAATTTGAATACTGAGAGTCGCAACCAATATTGATGGCTGAGCTTTAATTTTCGACTAAAATGTATGTCTAAGATCTCTTACAAGTTTTCATATATACACTGATTTTAAACTTATGTTGAAAATGTGAAGAACAAAAAGAAATCGAACATACTACATTCATCGATGACTACTAAAACATATATAAAATATCTTACAAAAATATTTAATTTTGTTCAATTAAAAAATTTTGTTCTCTACTCAGCATAAAGTTTTTTTAAAGGTTGAGAAAAAGTCCTAATATTTTATAGACTAAATCCTTTTTATGGTAAATGTGCTTTGCTAAAGATCGTTCATGAACAGATCGATAAGCTTGTATATATATAATCGTCAAAATCATATCATATGCTCGGAGACAAAAACCGAATACTTTGGTTGCTGTTAAAATTTTATTTACGAAGCTATTTAAACCTGAATATACTATACCAGTTTCAAAATTTTACTTTTTGGTTATTTTAAATGTTATTTTTGGTTTTTTTTAAATGTATTTTGACTTGCAGCATCTAAAAAGTTTCCAATTGACATTGCTTTAGTTTTACTTTGAAATTATTCAAGTTGTAAAACTTTATGTGTATTGATAAGATATCTAAGAATAAATTTTAATAGGACAGTTTTTTTTATTATCATTTTAATATCTCAAACTTTTCAGCAGTATTTACCGAGGATACAAAGTACTGTTTTACAATGATTAATTGTAGTTGTAAGTGTTTATTCATCAATTTTTTTCAAAAAAATCTAAAATGTCTTTTGTATTCTTAGTATTCATAATCTTAACACTCAATACTATGATATTGGTGAAGGATATTGGTATTCTCAAAAAAGGCAAAGATTTAAAACATATTAAGTTTGATTATTAATTTAATTGTTATTGCAATCCAATGATGTATAAATGATAATAAGTGTTACAAAATAGCCAATAAATTTCATTATTTAATAAACTATCTAAAATAAACTAGGCATGCTATATAATTTTCACGAATAAATCTTATATTACCTTAGGAAACATTTAAATGACACATGATTTAAAATATTTGTACATGTTATATGTTAAACTGCAAACACCTTATAACTTGAATAAAATCATTTATTTAAAACAATATTTAAGTATTTGACAGTTCAATTTATCACTGACATAAACTAATATTTTTTAAGGATGATGTGTGTTTCGTTTTTAAGTTAAACATAATGAAACTTATTTAGGTACATTAAAATTAAAGCATCGTATTTATCATTCTTAAAATCCATGTTTAATTGTAATTCCGACCTTGAGATCTTATCATCTGATTTATAATGCTGTTATAACTTAATTTCTATGCATAAGTTTCTTCTCAAAAGTCTAACGATGTTAGCATCATATTATTATTATTACGTTAAATTGTATTGATTTACGACGGTTTCTTTAAAATTTGTTTTGATAATTATGTTTGGGTTATAAAAACATATAAATAGCTTCCGCTAAGACAATCCATTCTCATTATATTCTTTTTTGTACCATAATATTTACTCGATCGTTTTTAAGTTTTAGCAGATATGACTACAAGTACCTCCCAGCTGACAACCCTATTCATTGTTGTAGCTTTGGTGTGTGCATTTGTTCCTGCTTTCTCTGTAGAAGAAGGTGAAGCAAAAACATTATGGGATACATGCCTTCTTAAAATCACTCCTAAGTGTGCTTTGGATATAATCGGAGTTGTCTTTGGAAACGGAACCATCATTGATGCGTGTTGTCATGATCTTGTCGAAGAAGGAAAAATGTGTCACGACACGCTGATCAAATACATTTCAGATAGACCCCACCTAGTTGCTAACGAAACCCAATACTTGAAGAAGAGAGATGATTTGTGGACTCATTGTGTCTCAGTCACTAAAACTGCTTAAACTGTGTACAGATTATAATATATGATCAAATAAATTCTTAATTTACTTTCATAATATTTTTTCTTACCACAAATACTGTTGTCTATCTTGCAATATAAACAAATCTGTCAAAGAGTATATCTTTGCAGACTGATTTCAAAAATCCATAATTATCTACTCTTTTTTAAAACTAAAATTTGTTCATTAAGATTTTTCCAAAATTATCCGAAAGTTGAATACTGAGAGTCGCAACCAATATTGTTGGCTGAGCTTTAATTTTCGACTAAAATGTATGTCTAAGATCTCTTACAAGCTCTCTTATAAACACTGATTCTAAACTTATGTTGAAAATGTGAAGAACGAAAAGAAATCAAATATACTATATTCATCGATTACTTCAAAAAAATATATAAAATATCTTACAAAAACATTTAATTTTGTTCAATTAAAAATTTTTGTTCTCTCCTCAGCATAAAGTTTTTTTTAAATGTTGAGAAAAGTCCAGATATTTTATAAACTAAATCCTTTTTATGGTAAATTTGGTTTGCTAAAGATCGTTCATGAAAAGATAGATAAGCTTGTATATATATATAATTTTCAAAATCATATCATATGCTTGGAGACAAAAAATCGAATAATTTGGCTGCTGTTAAAATTTTGTTATGAAGCTATTTAAACATGAATATACTATACCAGTTTCAAAATTTTACTTTTTTGGGTATTTTTAATGTTATTTTGGTTTTTTTTTAATTGTATTTTGACTTGCAAATCTAAAAAGTTTCAAGTTTTTTTAAAAAAAAAAATATCATCCAATTGACATTGCTTTAGTTTTACTTTGTAATTATTCAAGTTGTCAAACTTTATGTCTATTGACAAGATATTTATGAATAAATTTTAATAGGACAGTTTTTTTTATTATCATTTTAATATCTCAAACTTTTCAGCAGTATTTACCGAGGATACAAAGTACTGTTTTACAATGATTAATTGTAGTTGTAAGTGTTCATTCATCAATTTTTTTCAAAAAAATCTAAAATATCTTTTGTATTCTTAGTATTCATAATCTTAACACTCAATACTATGATATTGGTGAAGGATATTGGTATTCTCAAAAAAGGTAAAGATTTAAAACATATTAAGTTTGATTATTAATTTAATTGTTACTGCAATCGAATGATGTATAAATGATAATAAGTGTTACAAAATAGCCAATAAATGTCATTATTTAATAAACTATCTAAAATAAACTAGGCATGCTATATAATTTTCACGAATAAATCTTATATTACCTTAGGAAACATTTAAATGACACATGATTTAAAATATTTGTACATGTTATATGTTAAACTGCAAACACCTTATAACTTGAATAAAATCATTTATTTAAAACAATATTTAAGTATTTGACAGTTCAATTTATCACTGACATAAACTAATATTTTTTAAGGATGATGTGTGTTTCGTTTTTAAGTTAAACATAATGAAACTTATTTAGGTACATTAAAATTAAAGCATCGTATTTATCATTCTTAAAATCCATGTTTAATTGTAATTCCGACCTTGAGATCTTATCATCTGATTTATAATGCTGTTATAACTTAATTTCTATGCATAAGTTTCTTCTCAAAAGTCTAACGATGTTAGCATCATATTATTATTATTACGTTAAATTGTATTGATTTACGACGGTTGTGTGAGCCAAAACTCGCACAACCAAAGATTTGTAAAGAAAACTAAGGGATCGGAAACTTCTGGGGTTTATCGCCAAAGACAGTAAGATCAAAAGAGAACTTTTCTTGCTGTGAAAGTGTTTCGTTCTTATTGCTTAGGGTTGCCAAAGTTCCCGGAATGAATTACATACACCACATATTTATACCGATTTTCTAAACCGCCTAGCCGAGAATCTCGGGCGAGATTTTCGGAATATTTCCTTATCGCCTCGTGTGGCTGACCGACTTTGCATCTCGCCTAGGGTTTTTCGTGGGCTTCGCCTCTTCAAGGCTTCGGCTCGGCCCATCATGCTTTCTTTACGGCTCGGCCCACTTGACATCATTCGCTCCACCTCTCCGCGGCACGGCTCGGCCCAGGTATTTAAGACAGGGGCTCGGCCTATGTTATGTTATACGGCTCGGCCCATCTCCTTCTTCTCGGCTCTCCCACCTGGCGATCGCGGCTCTCTTGCCTTTCTTGGTAAAAACGGCTCTCCCACCTTTCTTGGTGGAAACGGCTCTCCTTCTTGCCTTGGTGAGAACGGCTCTCCCGTTTTGATGATCACGGCTCTCCCATTTTCTATACTTAGTTATTTTGGGATGGTTTATGTGTGTGGGGTGGAAATCGACCCCAACAGTTAGCCCCCCAGCTCGTCAATCTCGGAGTCGAGAGTGACGAGGTACATTACTCCTGACCACGAGATAAACCATCGAGCCGAGCTGCTACGACACGAGCCCAGATTCATGTTTTGGGAGTGTGAGTGCCGAGGTGTTTCCAAGGAATTGCCGAAGATGCCGAGGCGAATCAGGGACGAAGCGATCTGGTGACGGTTATGCCGAGCCGACTATATGGCTAGGCGTTTCGAGCGAAAGTTCATGCCGAGCCGTGTTGTTAACGACGAGGCGTTTCAAGAACAAGGGTCAGTGCCGAGCCGTTTAACGACGAGGCGTTTCAAGAACAAGGATTTGTGCCGAGCCGTTTAACGACGAGGCGTTTCAAGAGGAATAGTTAATGCCGAGCCGTTTTGTTTAACGACGAGGCGTTTTGATATAGTTAACACCGAGCCGTTTTGTTTAACGACGAGGCGTTTCGAGAGAGACAGATAATGCCGAGCCGTTTTGTTTAACGACGAGGCGTTTTGACATAGTTAACACCGAGCCATTTTGTTTAACGATGAGGCGTTTCGAGAGAGACAGATAATGCCGAGCCCTTTCGTTAGACGATGAGGCGATACAAGTGAGAGAGAGTCTATACCAAGTCGTTTCGTTATCCTGGGTACCCTGACTGTTGGTCTTCCGAGAGGAAGTTCCGGATCTTTCGGCGCGTGCCAACGACGCAACCCGGTATGACCAATTCGCCGCGGACCCTACGCGTTGTTGGATGGCTTCCCGAGGTTCACGCGGAATTCACGCGCCTCGTTTTTCTATAAATAGGTGAGCTCCTTCACTCCTCCTCATTATTTCCCGACTCACTCGTTTTTACTAAAGGTAGCTCTCCCTTCTCTCTTCTTTCTCTCTCTAGTTTATTTATTTTCCGGCTAGGGTTTCCGAAGTCTCCGCCGCTGCAGATCTTTTTCCGGTAGAGGCTCGCCGAGTCAAGTTGTAATTCATTGTAAAAGTTGTAAAGTATGTCGAACCGTTCCGACGACTCGTTAGATCCGCTTTTCCACTACGAGCCGAGCCGTATAGACGCCGAGGCGACGGGTGCGATGGATTCTTCCGAGGCGTCTGCTTCGCCGAGCCGTTCTCACCATTCATCTGACGAGGCGTCAAATGATGAAAACCCATCAGATGTCGGCTCTCCGGATGGCGAGTCGTCGGTTTCGACGAGCCGTCCCCAGGATCTCGTTCCTAACAAGGGCATTAACAGAGCCGCGCTCAAGGCCGAGGAGGAGGCATTTCCCTTTGATCTTTTCGAGGCGAAGCTTGAGTTGGAACGCCTCATGGCGTCTCGAGGTGCTTCCACATCTGGGCGAGCGCCGAGAGTTAAGAGGCAAAAACCCGACCCGCCTGGGTCTACACTCTGCTCCCTTGAGTCGCTCGAAGCGTTGAGGCATCGCTTCGGAATATCCGAGGCGGTGGAGTTCGTTGTCCCAGAGAAAAGCGACCGCGCCGACAACCCTCCAGAGAATCATTTCACTCTGTACGAGGCGTTCTTTGAGCTTTGCTTCCTCTGGTTCCCAATCCCCGGAGTGATCCTCGAATACCTTTGGAAACACGGGATCTCGATCGGGCAGATCATGCCGAGGGGACTGCGGCATATGATCGGCATTTTAGTCCGAAGCTTCGAATGCGGTCTTGACATTGAGCTGAACCACCTGCTGAACTTGCTGGAAATCAGGAAGGCTCCGAAAGGAAACAGGTTCTATATTTCCAACAAGGCGAAACGACGGATTATCGGCGGTTTTCCCAGCAAGGACCAGTCCTGGACTGAACGCTTCTTCTACGTTTTAGTGAACGAGGCGTCGGTCGGCGAGGATTACGTTTGCCGAGCCAAGACCGCTTGGGGACCACTTGGTAGCCGACCCGAAGCTTTGCCTCGGCTCGGAGATTCGGTTCAAACTTTCTTCCTTTTCTGACACTTATCTTTTTTTTGCTTTGTTTTGCAGTTCGGTGCTATCTTCCCCCGATTCCCGACGATCTGTTCACCGTTCGAGACTCTCTTTCGGCGAGGAAGGTTAACTGGAGAAAGAATTTCACCCTCGAGAGAGTAGAGAAGGCGCGAGCCATTCTTGCAGGAGTTCCCGTCAGCTCTTCATCCTCCAGTTCCTCCAGAGATACCCGCGAAAAGATGGTGATCTTAACCCTCCGAGAAAGGAAGAGACGCGAACAGGAAGAAGCTGCTAGACGAGCTGCCGAGGCGGCTCGGGCGCTGGCTGAGGTGGTTCCGGCGCAAGCCGAGGTGGTTTCGGCGCAAGCCGAGGCCACCCATCAAACTGACCCGCCGAACCGGGATGAAACGACCCGAGCTGCGGAGGGAAATACAACCGAGGTGGTCGAGAGAGATGTGGCGCCCGAGGTGGAACAGGGCGAAATTGTTCCCGAGGCGTCTGGGGGCGATTCGGCGGTTCGGAACAAAGAGCCTTCGAACTCCGCTATTCTAGCCCTCCCGAAGTCGACGAGGCCCCCGACTTCCGTCGTGCAGAAACACGACCCGAGCCGAAAACGTTCGGCTGCTGATAAAGGGAAGGGGGTCGCTGTTGAGAGGGACGAGCCGTCCAAGAAGAGACGGAAGCCGACGCCCGGAGAATCCGCCGCGCGTAAGTTGGTCGTCGATGACCCCGACGCCTCCGCCATAATGTTCTTGCGTGTAAATAACGCGAACACGCGTCTTCCTCCTCCGGAGAAGTTGAGGAGGCCGAGGTCCTACGGCGCAATGGCGCAGCGCGGGACCAAGGAACATTCCATTTTGCTTTCCTTTGCTTTCGTGAATTTTCGCTAAGTATTTGACACGAGTTTATTTTCTGCAGTTTGTCGCGGCCATTAACGACCTAATGGCCGAGTACGAGGCGGACCTGTCTAAGGTCGAACGTCGCTTGGCCGAGGCCAAAATTGAGTCCGCATCGTCGAAAACGAAGCTGGAAGAGGCTCAGACCGAAACCGCGGCGGTAAAGGGGAAACTGGACGAGGCGACGGCCAGGGCGTCCAGGCTGGAAGAGGAGAAGATCGTTCTGCGTGCAAACGTAGATAAAGTCTCCGCCTCGATCATTCGCCTTGAGGAGGCGAGGAGAGCCAAAAGTGCCGAGGTGGCGATGCTGAAGAGGCGTATCGAGGCCAAGGATGCCTTGTTTGATGCTAAGGTCAAGAGGGCGAAAAAGGAGGCGAGGCGAGAGCTTACAGCGAAGTTTCAAGAACGCCTCGCCAAGGTGGAGGAGGGTCTGGTTCGGCTTGAAAAAGCCAAAAATGACGAGAATGATCTGGGACAGATCAAGGGCAATCTGGCGATGATTGCCGACCTGAAGAAACCAGATGCCCCGACACTCGACGACGAGGAAGCAAAGCTGAAAAGCTGGGAAAGCGAGTATGCCGACGAAGAGGCGTACGAGCGCATTGCTTCCGAGATTCGGGGCGAGCTGTACTATTCCCCCGTATCGCCGGACTCGGTCGACACCACCCTCGGGAACGAGCCGCTCGAAGAGACAGCGGCTAACTTAGGTGTGGTGGACCCGAACGGATCGAACGCGGGCACGCCAGTCCTCTCGAACCTCTTCGCCGAACGTGAGACGCAGTCCGCGGCCTGATTCTCTGTGCTCTCCCCTGTCTCGTCTTTAATCCTTTTGTACTTAGATTTTTTTGTTTTTAAACTCTCTTTGTAACTGATGCCTGGACGGCTTTATCCATCTAACATTTTACTTTCGTTTTATGAATAAATTCTCTTTCCCTTAGCTGTTTTAGGATTTGATGTACTTATTTTCAACCCTTGGAATAGAGAAAATTGTTGAGGATAAAACTGTTGTAATGATTTTAACTGCTTCCTTAGCCGAATCCTTTGAAAATGATAGAAGTACTGGCTAAGGGTTGAGTTCGTTTAAGGACATCGTTTGGATTCTTAATCCCGAGGTGGGAGTTAGTTTTGTGGAACATCTTTTAGGTGATGCTGGAAAATTTTTAAAGTGATAATGTCGAGGCGAATTTTTGCCTGGTAATGCCGAGCCATTTTTAATGACGAGGCGTTTTTGCTGCGTATTTTGCCAAACCGTGTAAACGACGAGGCGTTTTTTCGCTTGGCGTGACGCCGAGCTGTGTAGACGAGGCGTTTTGCTTTTGTTAGCCGAGGTTGAAGTGTTATCGAACCTGTCTAAGGACCGGTGTTCTCGAGTATGTTTATCCGGGTTTAAGAGTTTTACTTCGGTTTTTAGAGAAAGCGATGTAGTCTCGACTTATATTCTCGTGTGCGATAGTAAACCGTGGCGACCAGATACGTTTTTGGTCTGATATTTGTATAGCGCGCTTAATTTTTATCCGTAGAGGATGTAACTTGCACCCTCGTCCTAGGAAAAGTGGTAAAAGTCCGTTTATAGAACTTTGTACTTGTTGCCCCGTTGTGGCCAGCAACGAGGCTAGGCGTTCAGAGGCTTAGTTTGCCGAACTGAAGTTGAGGACCGATTAGGGTCCGAGGTAATCGGGTCATGATATCATGCCGAAGTGGTACGATTACTTGCCGAAGTGATGAGTGATAAAATTTAAAAATCCGAGCTTGTTACAATGTGAAGCTAGCCGAAGCGATAATAGTTTAACTAGAAATCAAGTGAAATAAGTAGATGATTAAAAATGAAGTGAGAAATATGCCGAAGTGGCGACGTTCCTAAATGGGTAAGTCAAAATAATAGAGTTTAGAGGAGGTATGTGTATACGTACCCACTCCCCCCCCCCTTTTTAGGAGGGGGGACAGCTGAACCCGTCCGAAGACGGGCTGCCTACGTACCCTTTGCAGGGATCAAGCCGTCCCGTAGTTCATGATGGTCGTGCTGTATCCTTAGTGATAGTATTTCTTCAGATGCATTGCGTTCCATGATCTTGGAATATCCTCGTCGGCTAGTGTCGCGAGTTCGTAGACTCCCGGACGAACCACTTTGGTGATCTTGTAAGGACCTTCCCAATTTGCTCCGAGCTTTCCTGCGTTCTTCTCGGCAGTATTTTGGAAGACCTTTCGGAGAACGAGTTCTCCCTCTTTGAATCTTCGGCTACGAACGTTTTTGTTGTAGTACCGCGCCGTTGCTTGTTGGTAGTTCTGAATTCGAACTAGGGCTTGGTCGCGCTTTTCGTTGATTAGGTCGAGCTCATCTAGCATCATTAAGTGGTTTAAGCCTTCTTGTCCTGGTAGAAGTCTTCGTCGAATACCTGGGAAGTCCACCTCGGGGGGAATTACGCACTCCGATCCGTAGACCAGAGCGAATGGAGTTTCCCCAGTGGCTCGGCGCGGAGTTGTCCGATGAGACCAAAGGACTCCTTCGAGTTCGTCTGCCCACCGTCCTTTCTTCTCGTCGAGCCTCTTTTTCAGACCATCGAGGATCGTCTTGTTGGCTGCTTCGGCTTGTCCATTCCCTTGAGGGTATCTTGGCGTGGATTTGCTGAGGCGGATTTTCCACTTCTCGCAGAAAGCTTCGAAGCGTGTTGAAATAAACTGGGATCCGTTGTCAGTGACGATCTCGTAAGGGACCCCGTGTCGGCAGATTATATTTTTCCAGACGAAGTGTTCGACTTGAACATCTTTTATACTTGCGTAAGAATCGGCCTCGACCCACTTGGAAAAGTAATCCGTGAGGACGAGCAGAAAACGCTTCTGTTTCGAGCGATGTAGAGGTCCGACGATGTCCATCGACCATCTCATGAACGGATAAGGCGACGAAATTGACAAGAGCAGCTCGGTAGGTTGGTGAATTGTTGGAGCGTGCCGCTGACACTTCTCGCATGTCGCCGTGAATTTCTCGCAGTCCTTGACCATCGTAGGCCAGAAGTAGCCGTGCCATTTTATCTTGATAGCGAGCGACCTTCCGCTGGAGTGGTTACCGCACGCGCCGCTATGCACCTCGTGCATGATCTTTCGTGCTTCCGGTCCTTCGACGCATGTCATGAGAGGCCCCGAAAATCTCCATTTAAACACCTCGTCATCGACGAGGACATAACGTGCTGCCTGAGCTTTGAGCTTGCGGGCTTCCCATTTGTCGGTTGGCGCCTTTCCGTCGGCGATGTACATTCGGATGGCCCCGAGCCATTCTTTGTCGCAGCCGTATTCCGGCTCGGCCGACGAGGCGTCTTCCTCCATCGGAATGGCTTCGTCGTCTTCTGGTTCTTGTTCAGGGGGATTTATCAGCCGAACTCCTTCTACTTCTTCGATGCTAGGGCGTTCGATGAATTCGACTGGGATCGTTCGTCGGAGGTCCGGGTCCGAGGTCGAAGCGAGTGCTGCTAAAGCGTCGGCCGAGGTGAGTTCGAACTCATCAAACTTTTGCACCAACTCCCGGACCATTTTGAGGTAAGCGCCCATACGTCCATCCTTCGCCTCGTATTCCCCGTTGAACTGACATGCTACGAGCTGCGAGTCGCAGAAGGTTCTTATTTTTCGAACTCCGATTCCTTGTGCTAGCCGTATGCCGGCGATCAGTGCTTCGTATTCCGCTTCGTTGTTCGAGGCCTGGAAGTTCAGGCGAAAAGACTGCTCAAGTATTTCTCCGGTGGGAGAGGTAAGGCGGATTCCTATTCCCGAGCCATGTTTAGATGACGAGCCGTCGACGTGCAATGTCCATACTTCGTCTAGGGTTGGCTCGTTTGTTGCTTCGGCCGAGAGTTCAATGAGGAAATCAGCGAGCACTTGTGATTTTGCAGACGACCTATTCCGATACTCGATGTCGTATTCGCTCAGCTCTATGGCCCACTTGGCGAGCCGACCGGATTGGCTTGGGCTGTGCAGGATCGGGCGCAGCGGAAGGGTGGCGAGCACGACAATCGAATGCGACTGAAAGTATGGGCGCAGCTTGCGAGCCGAGACTACGACGGCTAGGGCGACCTTCTCGATTTGTGGGTAGCGGGTCTCGGCGTCGGTCAGTGTTTGGCTGATGTAGAAAATAGGTTTTTGCTCGGATCGTTCTTCTCTGATTAATACCCCACTTACAGCTGTAGCAGACACCGCGATGTAGAGGAAGAGCGGCTCTCCTTCGACCGGTTTTGCTAGGATTGGCGGGCTCGCCAGATAAGTCTTCAGTTCTTGGAAAGCCGTCTCACATCGTTCGTCCCATTCAAATTTCTTGTTTCCTCTGAGGGTGTCGTAGAAAGGCAGGCATTTGTCCGTGGAACGGGAGATAAATCGATTTAGCGCAGCGACTCTTCCTGTTAACCTTTGTACTTCGCGCTTCGTCCTTGGAGAGGGCATTTCAACTAACGCCTTAATCTGCTTGGGGTTTGCTTCTATGCCTCGGTGGGTTACCAGATAGCCGAGGAATTCTCCCGAGGTGACTGCGAACCTGCACTTCGCCGGATTTAGCTTCATGTTGTGCTTGTTCAACTGTTCGAAACATTCTTGTAGGTGCGCGATGTGGTCTTCCTCCTCGAGTGACTTAACTAACATGTCGTCGATGTATACCTCCATAGTTTTCCCGAGCTGAGCTGCAAACATTTTGTTGACGAGCCGTTGATACGTTGCTCCTGCGTTTTTGAGCCCGAACGGCATGACTTTGTAGCAATATATCCCGCGATCGGTTATGAATGCCGTTTTTTCCCGATCATCAGAGTGAATCAGGATCTGATTATAGCCGGAGAACGCGTCCATAAACGTTAACAGTTTATTCCCCGCAGTGGCCTCGACGAGCCGGTCGATATGTGGCAGGGGAAAGCTGTCTTTTGGGCACGCCTTGTTGAGGTCGGTGAAATCCACACAGACTCGCCACTTGCCGTTCTTCTTCTTCACAACCATCGGGTTTGCGAGCCAGTCCGGATATTTGGCCTCGGCGATTGATCCTACCTTGAGTAATCTCTCAACTTCGTCGTTGACTGCTTTAGCTCGTTCTGGACCAAGCTTTCTTCTTTTCTGCTTGACTGGTTTGAAGGTCGGATCCACGTTAAGCTCGTGACAGGTTACATCGACGCTGATGCCTGGCATGTCTTCCGCCGTCCAGGCAAAGCTATCGATGTTTTCCTTGAGGAGGGAAAGGAGCTTGCTGCTTAGGAGTTCGCCTAGTTGTGTTCCAATTTCGACGCACCGCTCCGGATGCGCCTCGTCTATGCACACCGAGTCCACTGCATCACATATCGGCTCGGTGCGTGTTTCACGGCTCTCCGCGATCTGTAATTGCTATAAGAGTTTGGAGAGCTCGTTCGCGGGCTCTCTGTCTGTCTTCATCTTTTTGCGGTCTATGTCAGCCCGTGCGTCGGTGACGGGGTTCCTTAGCTTGTGCTCGGTTAGGAAGCAATTTCTTGATTCCTTCTGATTTCCCCATATCGTTTTGACACCTGATGGAGTTGGGAATTTGAGACAAAGATGATAGGTGGAAGGTACCGCCCTCATCCCGTTGATCCAAGGGGTTCCCATGATGACGTTATAGATGGCTGGGAGGTCAGTGACGCAAAACTCGACGATCTTGGTGACTCCGCCAGCTACCACAGGAAGCCTGATCGTTCCCATAGTCATCGTCGTTTCTCCCGAAAATCCGGTTAGAGGTTTGGGGATTGCCTCCACCTCGGAGAGGTCGATTCCCATTCTTCTGAGCGTTTCCTTGAAGACGACATTCACCGAGCTTCCAGTATCGATGAGCACCCTTGCTACGTCATGATCCATGATCGTTAGCTCAACTACTAACGGATCATTGTGAGGTCGATCGATTCCTGCTGTTTCCTCCTTGGAAAAAGAGATCACCGTGTTTGGGATGTCAGTCGGCTCTGTCCAATTCTCCTTTGCTTCGGCTCGGCGCTGATAGGCTTTGATTGAGGAAACGGTATCTTGATAGTACTGGGATCCACCCATGATCATATTGATCCTTTGCCTCAGCTCGGGTCGCCCTTCAGGTTCGTCTCGCCTGTCGCGCTTGGGGTTGTCGCCTCGTCGGGGAGGATTCGCTGGTTCCGCCGCACCGTTTGGCTCGGCTTTTTCCTGTTGTTCGTTAGGGACGAGGTCCTTGAGGCTGACCGCGTTTTGGAGCTCTCCTGCTGCCATTTTTGCTGCGAGCTTTGCTCCCAGAGTCCGGCATTGAGCCGTTGAGTGTCCGTTGGTCTGGTGATACTCGCAGAAAGCCTTCTCGTCGTAGTTGGCTGACTTTCTTACCCAAGTATTGTTGCGCGGCTCTCCTCTTCCGCGTCCGGAGCTAACCTGGTAGTTATGGGCACCTCCGCTCCTAGGCTCTTCCGAACTCTGCGTTGCCGCGTTGCTTGATGGATTGCCCTTCTTCGCTGGGCGTGGCAAAATTGAGCTTCAGATCGCTGCTTTCGTGGCTTCGTACTGCTCGTCCAAATTTTTCATTTCCTCCTCGTTTACGACGAAGTCTGATGATCGGTGCAACGCGTCTTGAATTGTTTGCGGCGTATTGAGAGCCATCTCGCGGCGGAATTCGGATTTGTACCAAGGATCGTTTCAGAGCCTCGAGTGCAGCCTTGTCGCTTATCCCTTCTATTTTGGATACGACCGCCTTGAATCGCGTCATGTAGTCCCGAAGCGGTTTGTTCGGTCCTTGAGATAGTGTCCATAGATCGGCATCAGATGTTCCTCTGTCCATAAACATCGAGTATTGTTTAAGGAATAAGGCGGAGAGCTGTTGAAAACTGCCGATTGAATTTCGTTCCTGCCTTGAGAACCACTCGAGTGCGGCTCCCTTGAGATGCTCCACGAAGAGCAGACAGTATCCGGCATCCACTTCGCGCTCGGTGAGTTTAGCGGCGTTCTTTGTGAAGGCTCGCCCCATCGCTATTCGAAACGCTGTGATGTGTGCTTTTGGGTCGGTTGTTCCTTCGTAGAACAGAATTCTCACCTTCCCTGGCTCGGGAATCCTGGCTTCTGTGATCCTTGCGGTGAACGGGGTTCTTTGGGTTTCTTCGAGCATTCGGTCGATTTCGGGTGCGGCACTTGTCGCGTTGTGCACTTGGGATTTCATAGCGCGTATTTCAGCTACCGTTCGAGCCATAGAGGCTCGCAGCTCTTTAAGCTCGAGGGTTTGTGCGTGAGTCATTCCCTTTGATTGGGGGAGTCGCTCCCGCTCCTCTCGCCTCGGCTCATCTTCGCGCTCCTCTCGCCTCGGCTCATCTTTGGTTGGGTTATCGCCTCGGGCTGGATCGGAGACTTCGTCAGTCCGGATGCCGTTCAATGCCGAGGCGAGTTCTTCTTCACTGATTCGACGAGCCGAGCCAGTTTGTTGTGGATTTATGGTCTCGTCGTTTTGCTGGGCGTCCACATCGATCGCGTCGTCTCCTTCCTCACCGGCTCGTTGCCTGGAGTTGCGGCGTAGTGGAGGCGGCTCGGTCATGTTGACTCGGGTTGCTGCAGGAGTGCGTTCGTCGAGGGGACGAAGAAAAGAAGAGTCTCTTGCACCACTCCCTGAGGCTTCGGCGGGCGTCGAGAAGTCGAAGCGTCTCCGAATTCCGTCCATCGGGTCGTTGACTACGGCTCTCCAAGTCGGATGCTGTCGCTCTGCTGCCATTGCGTCGAGCCTCGCCGTAATCGCCTCGTTTCTTTTGTCTTGGTCGTCGATCTTTTTCATCAACGCAGCTATCATGTATCGCATCTCCTCATGGGTTTCGGTCATCGCCGTTGTTGTCGGCGCGGTCGTTGTGCCTGATCCTGGAGCGTCCCTATCCGCGCCGTTACCGGTGTTGTTGTTGTCGTCGTTAGCGTTGCTCGCCATTTTCTTCGAATCTTAAAGCTTTGTCGATATAGAGTAAGAAGGTTTCGTGTCCCCACAGACGGCGCCAAATTGTGTGAGCCAAAACTCGCACAACCAAAGATTTGTAAAGAAAACTAAGGGATCGGAAACTTCTGGGGTTTATCGCCAAAGACAGTAAGATCAAAAGAGAACTTTTCTTGCTGTGAAAGTGTTTCGTTCTTATTGCTTAGGGTTGCCAAAGTTCCCGGAATGAATTACATACACCACATATTTATACCAATTTTCTAAACCGCCTAGCCGAGAATCTCGGGCGAGATTTTCGGAATATTTCCTTATCGCCTCGTGTGGCTGACCGACTTTGCATCTCGCCTAGGGTTTTTCGTGGGCTTCGCCTCTTCAAGGCTTCGGCTCGGCCCATCATGCTTTCTTTACGGCTCGGCCCACTTGACATCATTCGCTCCACCTCTCCGCAGCACGGCTCGGCCCAGGTATTTAAGACAGGAGCTCGGCCTATGTTATGTTATACGGCTCGGCCCATCTCCTTCTTCTCGGCTCTCCCACCTGGCGATCGCGGCTCTCCGGCCTTTCTTGGTAAAAACGGCTCTCCCACCTTTCTTGGTGGAAACGGCTCTCCTTCTTGCCTTGGTGAGAACGGCTCTCCCGTTTTGATGATCACGGCTCTCCCATTTTCAATACTTAGTTATTTTGGGATGGTTTATGTGTGTGGGGTGGAAATCGACCCCAACAACGGTTTCTTTAAAATTTGTTTTGATAATTATGTTTGGGTTATAAAAACATATAAATAGCTTCCGCTAAGACAATCCATTCTCATTATATTCTTTTCTGTACCATAATATTTACTCGATTGTTTTTAAGTTTTAGCAGATATGACTACAAGTACCTCCCAGCTGACAACCCTATTCATTGTTGTAGCTTTGGTGTGTGCATTTGTTCCTGCTTTCTCTGTAGAAGAAGGTGAAGCAAAAACATTATGGGATACATGCCTTCTTAAAATCACTCCTAAGTGTGCTTTGGATATAATCGGAGTTGTCTTTGGAAACGGAACCATCACTGATGCGTGTTGTCATGATCTTGTCGAAGAAGGAAAAGTGTGTAACGACACGCTGATCAAATACATTTCAGATAGACCCCACCTAGTTGCTAAGGAAACCCAATACTTGAAGAAGAGAGATGATTTTTGGACTCATTGTGTCTCAGTCACTAAAACTGCTTAAACTGTGTACTGATTATAATATATGATCAAATAAATTCTTAATTTACTTTCATAATATTTTTTCTTACCACAAATACTGTTGTCTATCTTGCAATATAAACAAATCTGTCAAAGAGTATATCTTTGCAGACTGATTTCTAAAATCCATAATTATCTACTCTTTTTAAAACTAAAATTTGTTCATTAAGATTTTTCCAAAATTATCCGAAAGTTGAATACTGAGAGTCGCAACCAATATTGTTGGCTGAGCTTTAATTTTCGACTAAAATGTATGTCTAAGATCTCTTACAAGCTTTCTTATAAACACTGATTTTAAACTTATGTTGAAAATGTGAAGAACAAAAAGGAATCGAATATCCTATATTCATCGATTACTTCAAAAAAATATATAAAATATCTTACAAAAACATTTAATTTTTGTCAATTAAATATTTTGTTCTCTACTCAGCATAAATTTTTTTTTTATAGGTTGAGAAAAGTCCATATATTTTATAAAATAAATCCTTTTTATGGTAAATGTGCTTTGCTAAAGATCGTTCATGAAAAGATCGATAATCTTGTATATATATATATATAATCTTCAAAATCATATCATATGCTTGGAGACAAAAACCGAATAATTTGGATGCTTGAATATTTTATTGACGAAGCTATTTAAACATGCTTGGATATGCTTGGAGACAAAAAATCGAATAATTTGGTTGCTGTTAAAATTTTATTTACGAAGCTATTTAAACATGAATATACTATACCAGTTTCAAAATTTTACTTTTTGGGTATTTTTAGTGTTATTTTTGGTTTTTTTTTTAAATGTATTTTGACTTTCAACATCTAAAAAGTTTCAAGTTTTGTTTTTTAAAAAATATCATCCAATTGACATTGCTTTAGTTTTACTTTGTAATTATTCAAGTTGTCAAACTTTATGTCTATTGACAAGATATTTAAGAATAAATTTTAATAGGACAGTTTTTTTATTATCATTTTAATATCTCAAACTTTTCAGCAGTATTAACCGAGGATACAAAGTACTGTTTTCCAATGATTAATTGTAATTGTAAGGGTTTATTCATCAATTGTTTTCAAAAAAATCTAAAATATCTTTTGTATTCTTAGTATTCATAATCTTAACACTCAATACTATGATATTGGTGAAGGAAATTGGTATTCTCAAAAAAGGCAAAGATTTAAAACATATTAAGTTTGATTATTAATTTATTTGTTACTGCAATCGAATGATGTACAAATGATAATAAGTGTTACAAAATAGCCAATACATGTTATTATTTAATAAACTATCGAAAATAAATTAGGCATGCTATATAATTTTCACGAATAAATCTTATATTACCTTAGCAAACATTTAAATGACACATAATTTAAAATATTTGTACATGTTATATGTTAAACTGCAAACACCAAATAACTTGAATAAAATCATTTAGTTAAAACAATATTACCTAAACCAATATTTTTTAAGGATGATGTGTGTTTCGTTTTTAAGTTAAACATAATGAAACTTATTTAGGTATATTAAAATTAAGGCATCATATTTATCATTCTTAAAATCCATGTTTAATTGTAATTCTGACCGTGAGATCTTTTCATCTGATTTATAATGCTGTTATAACTTAATTTCTTTACATAAGTTTCTTCTCAAAAGTCTAACGATGTTAGCATCATATTATTATTATTACATTAAATTATATTGATTTACGACGGTTTCTTTAAAATTTGTTTTGATAATTATGTTTGGGTTATAAAAACATATAAATAGCTTCCGCTAAGACAATCCATTCTCATTATATTCTTTTTTGTACCATAATATTTACTCGATCGTTTTTAAGTTTTAGCAGATATGACTACAAGTATCTCCCAATTGACAACCCTGTTCATTGTTGTAGCTTTGGTGTGTGCATTTGTTCCTGCTTTCTCTGTAGAAGAAGGTGAAGCAAAAACATTATGGGATACATGCCTTCTTAAAATCACTCCTAAGTGTGCTTTGGATATAATCGGAGTTGTCTTTGGAAACGGAACCATCACTGATGCGTGTTGTCATGATCTTGTCGAAGAAGGAAAAGTGTGTAACGACACGCTGATCAAATACATTTCAGATAGACCCCACCTAGTTGCTAAGGAAACCCAATACTTGAAGAAGAGAGATGATTTGTGGACTCATTGTGTCTCAGTCACTAAAACTGCTTAAACTGTGTACTGATTATAATATATGATCAAATAAATTCTTAATTTACTTTCATAATATTTTTTCTTACCACAAATACTGTTGTCTATCTTGCAATATAAACAAATCTGTCAAAGAGTATATCTTTGCAGACTGATTTCTAAAATCCATAATTATCTACTCTTTTTAAAACTAAAATTTGTTCATTAAGATTTTTCCAAAATTATCCGAAAGTTGAATACTGAGAGTCGCAACCAATATTGTTGGCTGAGCTTTAATTTTCGACTAAAATGTATGTCTAAGATCTCTTACAAGCTTTCTTATAAACACTGATTTTAAACTTATGTTGAAAATGTGAAGAACAAAAAGAAATCGAATATACTATATTCATCGATTACTTCAAAAAAATATATAAAATATCTTACAAAAACATTTAATTTTGTTCAATTAAAAAATTTTGTTCTCTACTCAGCATAAATTTTTTTTTTATAGGTTGAGAAAAGTCCATATATTTTATAAAATAAATGCCTTCTATGGTAAATGTGCTGTGCTAAAGAGCGTTCATGAAAAGATCGATAAGCTTCTATATATATATATATATATAATCGTCAAAATCATATCATATGCTTGGAGACAAAAACCGAATAATTTGGATGCTTGAATATTTTATTGACGAAGCTATTTAAACATGAATATACTATACCAGTTTCAAAATTTTACTTTTTAGTTATTTTAATGTTATTTTTGGTTTTTTTTTTTTTAAATGTATTTTGACTTGCAACATCTAAAAAGTTTCAAGTTATTTTTAAAAAAAATATCATCCAGTTGACATTGCTTTAGTTTTACTTTGTAATTATTCAAGTTGTCAAACTTTATGTCTATTGACAAGATATTTAAGAATAAATTTTAATAGGACAGTTTTTTTTATTATCATTTTAATATCTCAAACTTTTCAGCAGTATTAACCGAGGATACACAGTACTGTTTTACAATGATTAATTGTAGTTGTAAGTGTTTATTCATCAATTGTTTTAAAAAAAATCTAAAATATCTTTTGTATTCTTAGTATTCATAATTTTAACACGCAATACTATGATATTGGTGAAGGATATTGGTATTCTCGAAAAAGTTAAAGGTTTAAAAAATATTAAATTGGATTATTAATTTATTTGTTACTGCAAACGAATGGTGTATAAATGATAATAAGAGTTACAAAATAGCCAATAAATGTCATTATTTAATAAACTATCTAAAATATAGTAGGCATATATATAATTTTCACGAATAAATCTTATATTACCTTAGCAAATGTTTAAATGACACATGATTTAAAATATTTGTATATGTTATATGTTAAATTGCAAACACCAAATAACTTGAATAAAATCATTTAGTTAAAACAATATTTAAGTATTTGACATTTCAATTTATCACTGCCTAAACTAATATTTTTTAAGGATGATGTGTCTTTCGGTTTTAAGTTTAACATAATGAAACTTATTTAGGTATATTAAAATTAAAGCATCATATTTATCATTCTTAAAATCCATGTTTAATTGTAATTCCGACTGTGAGATCTTATCATCTGATTTATAATGCTATTATAACTTAATTTCTATGCATAAGTTTCTTCTCAAAAGTCTAACGATGTTAGCATCATATATTATTATTACGTTAAATTGTATTGATTTACGACGGTTTGTTTAAAATTTGTTTTGATAATTATGTTTTGGTTATAAAAACATATAAATAGCTTCCACTAAGACAATTCATTCTCATTATATTCTTTTTTGTACCATAATATTTACTCGATCGTTTTTAAGTTTTAGCAGATATGACTACAAGTACCTCCCAATTGACAACCCTGTTCATTGTTGTAGCTTTGGTGTGTGCATTTGTTCCTGCTTTCTCTGTAGAAGAAGGTGAAGCAAAAACATTATGGGATACATGCCTTCTTAAAATCACTCCTAAGTGTGCTTTGGATATAATCGGAGTTGTCTTTGGAAACGGAACCATCACTGATGCGTGTTGTCATGATCTTGTCGAAGAAGGAAAAGTATGTCACGACACGCTGATCAAATACATTTCAGATAGACCCCACCTAGTTGCTAACGAAACCAATACTTGAAGAAGAGAGATGATTTGTGGACTCATTGTGTCTCAGTCGCTAAAACTGCTTAAACTTTGTACTGATTATAATATATGATCAAATAAATTCTTAATTTACTTTCATAATATTTTTTTTCTACCACAAATACTGTTGTCTCTCTTGCAATATAAACAAATTTGTGAAAGAGTATATCTTTTGCAGACTGATTTCTAAAATGCATAAGTATCTACTCATTTTTAAAACTAAAAATTTGTTCATTAAGATTTTTCCAAAATTATCCGAAAGTTGAATACTGAGAGTCGCAACCAATATTGTTGTCTGAGCTTTAATTTTTGACTAACATGTATGTCTAAGATCTCTTACAAGCTTTCTTATAGACACTGATTTTAAACTTATGTTGAAAATGTGAAGAACGAAAAGGAATCGAATATCCTATATTCATCGATTACTTCAAAAAAATATATAAAATATCTTACAAAAACATTTAATTTTTGTCAATTAAATATTTTGTTCTCTACTCAGCATAAATTGTTTTTTAAAATGTTGAGAAAAGTCCAGATATTTTATAAACTAAATCCTTTTTATGGTAAATTTGCTTTGCTAAAGATCGTTCATGAAAAGATCGATAATCTTGTATATATATATATATAATCTTCAAAATCATATCATATGCTTGGAGACAAAAACCGAATAATTTGGATGCTTGAATATTTTATTGACGAAGCTATTTAAACATGCTTGGATATGCTTGGAGACAAAAAATCGAATAATTTGGTTGCTGTTAAAATTTTATTTACGAAGCTATTTAAACATGAATATACTATACCAGTTTCAAAATTTTACTTTTTGGGTATTTTTAGTGTTATTTTTGGTTTTTTTTTTAAATGTATTTTGACTTTCAACATCTAAAAAGTTTCAAGTTTTGTTTTTTAAAAAATATCATCCAATTGACATTGCTTTAGTTTTACTTTGTAATTATTCAAGTTGTCAAACTTTATGTCTATTGACAAGATATTTAAGAATAAATTTTAATTGACCAGGTTTTTTTATTATCTTAATATTTCAAACTTTTCAGCAGTATAAACCGAGGATACAAAGTACTGTTTGACAATGATTAATTGTAGTTGTAAGTGTTTATTCTTCAATGTTTTTCAAAAAAAATCTAAAATGTCTTTTGTATTCTTAGTATTCATAATCTTAACACCCAATACTATGATATTGGTAAAGGATATTGGTATTCTCGAAAAAGGCAAAGGTTTAAAAAATATTAAATTTGATTATTAATTTATTTGTTACTGCAATCGAATGGTGTATAAATGATAACAAGTGTTACAAAATAGCCAATAAATGTCATTATTTAATAAACTATCTAAAATATAGTAGGTATGTTATATAATTTTCACGAATAAATCTTATATTACCTTAGCAAATATTTAAATGACACATGATTTAAAATATTTGTATATGTTATATGTTAAATTGCAAACACCAAATAACTTGAATAAAATCATTTAGTTAAAACTATATTTAACTATTTGACATTTCAATTTATCACTGACCTAAACTAATATTTTTTTAAGGATGATGTGTCTTTCGTTTTTAAGTTAAACATAATGAAACTTATTTAGGTATATTAAAATTAAAGCATCATATTTATCATTCTTAAAATCTATGTTTAATTGTAATTCCGACCGTGAGATCTTATCATCTGATTTATAATGCTATTATAACTTAATTTCTATGCATAAGTTTCTTCTCAAAAGTCTAACGATGTTAGCATCATATTATTATTATTACATTAAATTGTATTGATTTACGACAGTTTCTTTAAAATTTGTTTTGATAATTATGTTTTGGTTATAAAAACATATAAATAGCTTCCACTAAGACAATTCATTCTCATTATATTCTTTTTTGTACCATAATATTTACTCGATCATTTTTAAGTTTTAGCAGATATGACTACAAGTACCTCCCAATTGACAACCCTGTTCATTGTTGTAGCTTTGGTGTGTGCATTTGTTCCTGCTTTCTCTGTAGAAGAAGGTGAAGCAAAAACATTATGGGATACATGCCTCCTTAAAATCACTCCTAAGTGTGCTTTGGATATAATTGGAGTTGTCTTTGGGAAACGGAACCATCACTGAT
>NW_006256895.1:5731571-5732970 GCF_000478725.1 Eutrema salsugineum
TTTTTTTTTATCACAAATACTTTTGTCTCTCTTGCAATATAAACAAATTTGTGAAAGAGTATATCTTTGCAGACTGATTTCTAAAATGCATAATTATCTACTCATTTTTAAAACTAAAAATTTGTTCACTAAGATATCTCAAAAATTATCCGAAAGTTGAATACTGAGAGTCGCAACCAATATTGTTGGCTGAGCTTTAATTTTCGACTAAAATGTATGTCTAAGATCTCTTACAAGTTTTCTTAAAAACACTGATTTTAAACTTATGTTGAAAATGTGAAGAACAAAAAGAAATCGAATATACTATATTCATCGATTACTTCGAAATCATATATAAAATATCTTACAAAAACATTTATTTTTTTTTCAATTAAAATTGTCTCTACTCAGCATAAAGTTTTTTTTATAGGTTGAGAAAAGTCCATATATTTTATAAAATAAATCCTTTTTATGGTAAATGTGCTTTGCTAAAGATCGTTCATGAAAAGATCGATAAGCTTGTATATATATATATATATAATCATCAAAATCATATCATATGCTTGGAGACAAAAACCGAATAATTTGGATGCTGTGAATATTTTATTGACGAAGCTATTTAAACATGAATATACTATACCAGTTTCAAAATTTTACTTTTTGGTTATTTTTAATGTTATTTTTGTTATTTTTTTAAAACAAAATTATTTTGACTTGTAACATCTGAAGATTTTCAATTTTGTTTTCTAAAAATATCATCCAATTGACATTGTTTAGTTTTACTTTGTAATTATTCAAATTGTCAAACTTTATGTCTATTGACAAGATATTTAAGAATAAATTTTAATTAGACAGTTTTTTTTATTATCATTTTAATATTTCAAACTTCTCAGCAGTATAAACCGAAGATACAAAGTACTGTTTGACAATGATTAATTGTAGTTGTAAGTGTTTATTCATCAATGTTTTTCAAAAAAAAAATAAATGTCTTTTGTATTCTTAGTATTCATAATCTTAACACCCAATACTATGATATTGGTGAAGGATATTGGTATTCTCGAAAAAGGCAAAGGTTTAAAAAATATTAAATTTGATTATTAATTTATTTGTTACTGCAATCGAATGGTGTATAAATGATAATAAGTGTTACAAAATAGCCAATAAATGTCATTATTTAATAAACTATCTAAAATATAGTAGGCATGTTATATAATTTTCACGAATAAATCTTATATTACCTTAGCAAATATTTAAATGACACATGATTTAAAATATTTGTATATGTTATATGTTAAATTGCAAACACCAAATAACTTGAATAAAATCATTTAGTTAAAAAAATATTTAAGTATTTGACATTTCAATTTATCACTGACCTAAACTAATATTTTTTATGGATGACGTGTCTTTCGTTTTTAAG
>NW_006256895.1:5733492-5752227 GCF_000478725.1 Eutrema salsugineum
TTATTTAGGTATATTAAAATTAAAGCATCATATTTATCATTCTTAAAATCCATGTTTAATTGTAATTCCGACCGTGAGATCTTATCATCTGATTTATAATGCTATTATAACTTAATTTCTATGCATAAGTTTCTTCTCAAAAGTCTAACGATGTTAGCATCATATTATTATTATTATGTTAAATTGTATTGATTTACGACGGTTTGTTTAAAATTTGTTTTGATAATTATGTTTTGGTTATAAAAACATATAAATAGCTTCCACTAAGACAATCCATTCTCATTATATTCTTTTTTGTACCATAATATTTACTCGATCATTTTTAAGTTTTAGCAGATATGACTACAAGTACCTCCCAATTGACAACCCTGTTCATTGTTGTAGCTTTGGTGTGTGCATTTGTTCCTGTTTCTCTATAGAAGAAGGTGAAGCAAAAAAATTATGGGATACATGCCTTCTTAAAATCACTCCTAAGTGTGCTTTGGATATAATCAGAGTTGTCTTTGGAAACGGAACCATCACTGATGCGTGTTGTCATGATCTTGTCGAAGAAGGAAAAGTGTGTCATGACACGCCGATCAAATACATTTCAGATAGACCCCACCTAGTTGCTAACGAAACCCAATACTTGAAGAAGAGAGATGATTTGTGGACTCACTGTGTCTCAGTCACTAAAACTGATTAAACTGTGTACTGATTATAATATATGATCAAATAAATTCTTAATTTACTTTCATAATATTTTTTTTACCACAAATACTGGTTTCTCCCTTGCAATATAAACAAATTTGTGAAAGAGTATATCTTTGCAGACTGATTTATAAAATGCATAATTATCTACTCATTTTTAAAACTAAAAATTTGTTCATTAAGATTTCTCCAAAATTATCCGAAAGTTGAGTACTGAGAGTCGCAACCAATATTGTTGGCTGAGCTTTAATTTTCGACTAAAATGTATGTCTTAGATCTCTTACAAGTTTTCTTATAAACACTGATTTTAAACTTATGTTGAAAATGTGAAGAACAAAAAGAAATCGAATATACTCTATATTCATCGATTACTTCGAAATCATATATAAAATATCTTACAAAAACATTTATTTTTTCAATTAAAAATTTTTGTTCTCTACTGAGCATAAAGTTTTTTTTATAGGTTGAGAGAAGTCCATATATTTTATAAAATAAATCCTTTTTATGGTAAATGTACTTTGCTAAAGATCGTTCATGAAAAGATTGATAAGCTTGTAGATCTATATATATATATATATATAATCATCAAAAAGTATATCATATGCTTGGAGACAAAAACCGAATAATTTGGATGCTGTGAATATTTTATTGACGAAGCTATTTAAACATGAATATACTATACCAGTTTCAAAATTTTATTTTTTGGTTATTTTTAATGTTATTTTTTGTTATTTTTTTAAAAACAATTATTTTGACTTGTAACATCTGAAAAGTTTCAATTTTGTTTTCTAAAAATATCATCCAATTGACATTGTTTAGTTTTACTTTGTAATTATTCAAGTTGTCAAACTTTATGTCTGTTGACAAGATATTTAAGAATAAATTTTAATTGGACATGTTTTTTTTATTATCATTTTAATATTTCAAACTGTTCAGCAGTATAAACCGAGGATACAAAGTACTGTTTGACAATGATTAATTGTAGTTGTAAGTGTTTATTCATCAATGTTTTTCAAAAAAAATCTAAAATGTCTTTTGTATTCTTAGTATTCATAATCTTAACACCCAATACTATGATATTGGTGAAGGATATTGGTATTCTCGAAAAAGGCAAAGGTTTAAAAAATATTAAATTTGATTACTAATTTATTTGTTACTGCAATCGAATGGTGTATAAATGATAATAAGTGTTACAAAATTGCCAATAAATATCATTATTTAATAAACTATCTAAATTATAGTAGGCACATATAATTTTCACGAATAAATCTTATATTACCTTAGCAAATATTTAAATGACACATGATTTAAAATATTTGTATATGTTATATGTTAAATTGCAAACACCAAATAACTTGAATAAAATCATTTAGTTAAAACTATATTTAAGTATTTGACATTTCAATTTATCACTGACCTAAACTAATATTTTTTAAGGATGATGTGTCTTTCGTTTTTAAGTTAAACATATTGAAACTTATTTAGGTATATTAAAATTAAAGCATCATATTTATCATTCTTAAAATCCATGTTTAATTGTAATTCCGACCGTGAGATCTTATCATCTGATTTATAATGCTATTATAACTTAATTTCTATGGCATAAGTTTCTTCTCAAAAGTCTAACGATGTTAGCATCATATTATTATTATTACGTTAAATTGTATTGATTTACGACGGTTTGTTTAAAATTTGTTTTGATAATTATGTTTTGGTTATAAAAACATATAAATAGCTTCCACTAAGACAATCCATTCTCATTATATTCTTTTTTGTACCATAATATTTACTCGATCATTTTTAAGTTTTAGCAGATATGACTACAAGTACCTCCCAATTGACAACCTTGTTCATTGTTGTAGCTTTGGTGTGTGCATTTGTTCCTGCTTTCTCTGTAGAAGAAGGTGAAGCAAAAACATTATGGGATACATGCCTTCTTAAAATCACTCCTAAGTGTGCTTTGGATATAATCGGAGTTGTCTTTGGAAATGGAACCATCACTGATGCGTGTTGTCATGATCTTGTCGAAGAAGGAAAAGTGTGTCATGACACGCTGATCAAATACATTTCAGATAGACCCCACCTAGTTGCTAACGAAATCCAATACTTGAAGAAGAGAGATGATTTGTGGACTCATTGTGTTTCAGTCACTAAAACTGCTTAAACTGTGTACTGATTATAATATATGATCAAGTAAACTCTTAATTTACTTTCATAATATTTTTTTTACCACAAATACTGGTTTCTCTCTTGCAATATAAACAAATTTGTGAAAGAGTATATCTTAGCAGACTGATTTATAAAATGCATAATTATCTACTCATTTTAAAACTAAAAATTTGTTCATTAAGATTTCTCCAAAATTATCCGAAAGTTGAGTACTGAGAGTCGCAACCAATATTGTTGGCTGAGCTTTAATTTTTGACTAAAATGTATGTCTTAGATCTCTTACAAGTTTTCTTATAAACACTGATTTTAAACTTATGTTGAAAATGTGAAGAACAAAAAGAAATCGAATATACTATATATTCATCGATTACTTCGAAATCATATATAAAATATCTTACAAAAACATTTAACTTTTCAATTAAAATTTTTTGTTCTCTACTCAGCATAAAGTTTTTTTTATAGGTTGAGAAAAGTCCATATATTTTATAAAATAAATCCTTTTTATGGTAAATGTGCTTTGCTAAAGATCGTTCATGAAAAAGATCGATAAGCTTGTATATATATATATATATATATATATATATATATAATCATCAAAATCATATCATATGCTTGGAGACAAAAACCGAATAATTTGGATGCTGTGAATATTTTATTGACGAAGCTATTTAAACATGAATATACTATACCAGTTTCAAAATTTTATTTTTTGGTTATTTTTAATGTTATTTTTTGTTATTTTTTTAAAAACAATTATTTTGACTTGTAACATCTGAAAAGTTTCAATTTTGTTTTCTAAAAATATCATCCAATTGACATTGTTTAGTTTTACTTTGTAATTATTCAAGTTGTCAAACTTTATGTCTATTGACAAGATATTTAAGAAAAAATTTTAATTAGACAGTTTTTTTTATTATCATTTTAATATTTCAAACTTTTCAGCAGTATAAACCGAGGATACATAGTACTGTTTGACAATGATTAATTGTAGTTGTAAGTGTTTATTCATCAATGTTTTTCAAAAAAAATCTAAAATGTCTTTTGTATTCTTAGTATTCATAATCTTAACACCCAATACTATGATATTGGTGAAGGATATTGGTATTCTCGAAAAAGGCAAAGGTTTAAAAAATATTAAATTTGATTATTAATTTATTTGTTACTGCAATCGAATGGTGTATAAAATGATAATAAGTGTTACAAAATAGCCCATAAATGTCATTATTTAATAAACTATCTAAAATATAGTAGGTATGTTATATAATTTTCACGAATAAATCTTATATTACCTTAGCAAATATTTAAATGACACATGATTTAAAATATTTGTATATGTTATATGTTAAATTGCAAACACCAAATAACTTGAATAAAATCATTTAGTTAAAACAATATTTAAGTATTTGACATTTCAATTTATCGCTAACCTAAACTAATATTTTTTAAGGATGATGTGTCTTTCGTTTTTAAGTTAAACATAATGAAACTTATTTAGGTATATTAAAATTAAAGCATCATATTTATCATTCTTAAAATCCATGTTTAATTGTAATTCCGACCATGAGATCTTATCATCTGATTTATAATGCTATTATAACTTAATTTCTATGCATAAGTTTCTTCTCAAAAGTCTAACGATGTTAGCATCATATTATTATTATTACGTTAAATTGTATTGATTGACGACGGTTTGTTTAAAATTTGTTTTGATAATTATGTTTTGGTTATCAAAACATATAAATAGCTTCCACTAAGACAATCCATTCTCATTATATTCTTTTTTGTACCATAATATTTACTCGATCATTTTTAGGTTTTAGCAGATATGACTACAAGTACCTCCCAATTGACAACCCTGTTCATTGTTGTAGCTTTGGTGTGTGCATTTGTTCCTGCTTTCTCTGTAGAAGAAGGTGAAGCAAAAACATTATGGGATACATGCCTTCTTAAAATCACTCCTAAGTGTGCTTTGGATATAATCGGAGTTGTCTTGGAAACGGAACCATCACTGATGCGTGTTGTCATGATCTTGTCGAAGAAGGAAAAGTGTGTCACGACACGCTGATCAAATACATTTCAGATAGACCCCACCTAGTTGCTAACGAAACCCAATACTTGAAGAAGAGAGACGATTTGTGGACTCATTGTGTCTCAGTCACTAAAACTGCTTAAACTTTGTACTGATTATAATATATGATCAAATAAATTCTTAATTTACTTTCATAATTTTTTTTTTTACCACAAATACTAGTTTCTCTCTTGCAATATAAACAAATTTGTGAAAGAGTATATCTTTGCAGACTGATTTCTAAAATGCATAATTATCTACTCATTTTTAAAACTAAAAATTTGTTCATTAAGATATCTCCAAAATTATCCGAAAGTTGAATACTGAGAGTCGCAACCAATATTGTTGGCTGAGCTTTAATTTTCGACTAAAATGTATGTCTTAGATCTCTTACAAGTTTTCTTAAAAACACTGATTTTAAACTTATGTTGAAAATGTGAAGAACAAAAAGAAATCGAATATACTATATTCATCGATTACTTCGAAATCATATATAAAATATCTTACAAAAACATTTATTTTTTTTCAATAAAAAATTTTTGTTCTCTACTCAGCATAAAGTTTTTTTATAGGTTGAGAAAAGTCCATATATTTTATAAAATAAATCCTTTTTATGGTAAATGTGCTTTGCTAAAGAGCGTTCATGAAAAGATTGATAAGCTTATATATATATATATAATCGTCAAAATCATATCATATGCTTGGAGACAAAAACCGAATAATTTGGATGCTTGAATATTTTATTGACGAAGCTATTTAAACATGAATATACTATACCAGTTTCAAAATTTTACTTTTTGGGTTATTTTTAATGTTATTTTTTGTTATTTTTTTAAACAAATTATTTTGACTTGTAACATCTGAAAAGTTTCAATTTTGTTTCTAAAATATCATCCAATTGACATTGTTAGTTTACTTGTATTATTCAAGTTGTCAAACTTTATGGTCTATGGACAAGATATTTAAGAATAAATTTTAATTGGGACATGTTTTTTTTTATTATCATTTTAATATTTCAAACTTTTCAGCAGTATAAACCCGAGGATACAAAGTACTGTTTGACAATGATTAATTGTAGTTGTAAGTTTTTATTCATCAATGTTTTTCAAAAAAAATCTAAAATGTCTTTTGTATTCTTAGTATTCATAATCTTATCACCCAATACTATGATATTGGTGAAGGATATTGGTATTCTCAAAAAGGCAAAGGTTTAAAAAATATTAAATTTGATTAGTAATTTATTTGTTACTGCAATCGAATGGTGTATAAATGATAATAACTGTTACAAAATAGCCAATAAATGTCATTATTTAATAAACTATCTATAATATAGTAGGTATGTTATATAATTTTCACGAATAAATCTTATATTACCTTAGCAAATATTTAAATGACACATGATTTAAAATATTTGTATATGTTATATGTTAAATTGCAAACACCAAATAACTTGAATAAAATCATTTAGTTAAAACTATATTTAAGTATTTGACATTTCAATTTATCACTGACCTAAACTAATATTTTTTAAGGATGATGTGTCTTTCGTTTTTAAGTTAAACATAATGAAACTTATTTAGGTATATTAAAATTAAAGCATCATATTTATCATTCTTAGAATCCATGTTTAATTGTAATTCCGACCGTGAGATCTTATCATCTGATTTATAATGCTATTATAACTTAATTTCTATGCATAAGTTTCTTCTCAAAAGTCTAACGATGTTAGCATCATATATTATAATTATGTTAAATTTTATTGATTTACGACGGTTTGTTTAAAATTTGTTTTGATAATTATGTTTTGGTTATAAAAACATATAAATAGCTTCCACTAAGACAATCCATTCTCATTATATTTTTTTTTGTACCAAAATATTTACTCGATCGTTTTTAAGTTTTAGCAGATATGACTACAAGTACCTCCCAATTGACAACCCTGTTCATTGTTGTAGCTTTGGTGTGTGCATTTGTTCCTGCTTTCTCTGTAGAAGAAGGTGAAGCAAAAACATTATGGGATACATGCCTTCTTAAAATCACTCCTAAGTGTGCTTTGGATATAATCGGAGTTGTCTTTGGAAACGGAACCATCACTGATGTGTGTTGTCATGATCTTGTCGAAGAAGGAAAAGTGTGTCACGACACGCTGATCAAATACATTTCAGATATACCCCACCTAGTTGCTAACGAAACCCAATACTTGAAGAAGAGAGATGATTTGTGGACTCATTGTGTCTCAGTCACTAAAACTGCTTAAACTGTGTACTGATTATAATATATGATCAAATAAATTCTTAATTTACTTTCATAATATTTTTTTTCTACCACAAATACTGTTGTCTCTCTTGCAGTATAAACAAATTTGTGAAAGAGTATATCTTTGCAGACTGATTTTCTAAAATGCATAATTATCTACTCATTTTTAAAACTAAAAATTTGTTCATTAAGATATCTCCAAAATTATCCGAAAGTGTAATACTGAGAGTTGCAACCAATATTGTTGGCTGAGCTTTAATTTTCGACTAAAATGTATGTCTTAGATCTCTTACAAGTTTTCTTAAAAACACTGATTTTAAACTTATGTTGAAAATGTGAAGAACAAAAAGAAATCGAATATACTATATTCATCGATTACTTCGAAATCATATGTAAAATATCTTACAAAAATATTTATTTTTTTTCAATAAAATTTTTTTGTTCTCTACTCAGCATAAATTTTTTTTTATAGGTTGAGAAAAGTCCATATATTTTATAAAATAAATCCTTTTTATGGTAAATGTGCTTTGCTAAAGAGCGTTCATGAAAAGATAGATAAGCTTGTATATATATATATATAATCGTCAAAATCATATCATATGCTTGGAGACAAAAACCGAATAATTTGGATGCTGTTAATATTTTATTGACGAAGCTATTTAAACATGAATATACTATACCAGTTTCAAAATTTTACTTTTTGGTTATTTTTAATGTTATTTTTGTTATTTTTTGAAAAAAAAATTATTTTGACTTGTAACATCTGAAAAGTTTCAATTTTGTTTTCTAAAAATATCATCCAATTGACATTGTTTAGTTTTACTTTGTAATTATTCAAGTTGTCAAACTTTATGTCTATTGACATGATATTTAAGAATAAATTTTAATTGGACATGTTTTTTTTTATTATCATTTTAATATTTCAAACTTTTCAGCAGTATAAACCGAGGATACAAAGTACTGTTTGACAATGATTAATTGTAGTTGTAAGTTTTTATTCATCAATGTTTTTCAAAAAAAATCTAAAATGTCTTTTGTATTCTTAGTATTCATAATCTTATCACCCAATACTATGATATTGGTGAAGGATATTGGTATTCTCAAAAAGGCAAAGGTTTAAAAAATATTAAATTTGATTAGTAATTTATTTGTTACTGCAATCGAATGGTGTATAAATGATAATAACTGTTACAAAATAGCCAATAAATGTCATTATTTAATAAACTATCTATAATATAGTAGGTATGTTATATAATTTTCACGAATAAATCTTATATTACCTTAGCAAATATTTAAATGACACATGATTTAAAATATTTGTATATGTTATATGTTAAATTGCAAACACCAAATAACTTGAATAAAATCATTTAGTTAAAACTATATTTAAGTATTTGACATTTCAATTTATCACTGACCTAAACTAATATTTTTTAAGGATGATGTGTCTTTCGTTTTTAAGTTAAACATAATGAAACTTATTTAGGTATATTAAAATTAAAGCATCATATTTATCATTCTTAAAATCCATGTTTAATTGTAATTCCGACCGTGAGATCTTATCATCTGATTTATAATGCTATTATAACTTAATTTCTATGCATAAGTTTCTTCTCAAAAGTCTAACGATGTTAGCATCATATATTATAATTATGTTAAATTTTATTGATTTACGACGGTTTGTTTAAAATTTGTTTTGATAATTATGTTTTGGTTATAAAAACATATAAATAGCTTCCACTAAGACAATCCATTCTCATTATATTCTTTTTTGTACCATAATATTTACTCGATCATTTTTAAGTTTTAGCAGATATGACTACAAGTACCTCCCAATTGACAACCCTGTTCATTGTTGTAGCTTTGGTGTGTGCATTTGTTCCTGCTTTCTCTGTAGAAGAAGGTGAAGCAAAAACATTATGGGATACATGCCTTCTTAAAATCACTCCTAAGTGTGCTTTGGATATAATCGGAGTTGTCTTTGGAAACGGAACCATTACTGATGCGTGTTGTCATGATCTTGTCGAAGAAGGAAAAGTGTGTCACGACACGCTGATCAAATACATTTCAGATAGACCCCACCTAGTTGCTAACGAAACCCAATACTTGAAGAAGAGAGATGATTTGTGGACTCATTGTGTCTCAGTCACTAAAACTGCTTAAACTGTGTACTGATTATAATATATGATCAAATAAATTCTTAATTTACTTTCATAATATTTGTTTTCTACCACAAATACTGTTGTCTCTCTTGCAGTATAAACAAATTTGTGAAAGAGTATATCTTTGCAGACTGATTTCTAAAATGCATAATTATCTACTCATTTTTAAAACTAAAAATTTGTTCATTAAGATATCTCCAAAATTATCCGAAAGTGTAATACTGAGAGTCGCAACCAATATTGTTGGCTGAGCTTTAATTTTCGACTAAAATGTATGTCTTAGATCTCTTACAAGTTTTCTTAAAAACACTGATTTTAAACTTATGTTGAAAATGTGAAAAACAAAAAGAAATCGAATATACTATATTCATCGATTACTTCGAAATCATATATAAAATATCTTACAAAAACATTTATTTTTTTTCAATAAATTTTTTTTGTTCTCTACTCAGCATAAAGTTTTTTTTTATAGGTTGAAAAAAGTCCATATATTTTATAAAATAAATCCTTTTTATGGTAAATGTGCTTTGGTAAAGAGCGTTCATGAAAAGATCGATAATCTTGTATATATATATATATATATATATATATATATATATATATAATCGTCAAAATCATATCATATGCTTGGAGACAAAAACCGAATAATTTGGATGCTGTGAATATTTTATTGACGAAGCTATTTAAACATGAATATACTATACCAGTTTCAAAATTTTACTTTTTGGTTATTTTTAATGTTATTTTTGGTTATTTTTTGAAAAAAAAATTATTTTGACTTGTAACATCTGAAAAGTTTCAATTTTGTTTTCTAAAAATATCATCCAATTGACATTGTTTAGTTTTACTTTGTAATTATTCAAGTTGTCAAACTTTATGTCTATTGACAAGATATTTAAGAATAAATTTTAATTGGACATGTTTTTTTTAATTATCATTTTAATATTTCAAACTTTTCAGCAGTATAAACCGAGGATACAAAGTACTGTATGACAATGATTAATTGTAGTTGTAAGTGTTTATTCTTCAATGTTTTTCAAAAAAAAACTAAAATGTCTTTTGTATTCTTAGTATTCATAATCTTAACACCCAATACTATGATATTGGTGAAGGATATTGGTATTCTCGAAAAAGGCAAAGGTTTAAAAAATATTAAATTTGATTATTAATTTATTTGTTACTGCAATCGAATGGTGTATAAATGATAATAAGTGTTACAAAATAGCCAATAAATGTCATTATTTAATAAACTATCTAAAATATAGTAGGTATGTTATATAATTTTCACGAATAAATCTTATATTACCTTAGCAAATATTTAAATTACACATGATTTAAAATATTTGTATATGTTATATGTTAAATTGCAAACACCAAATAACTTGAATAAAATCATTTAGTTAAAACTATATTTAAGTATTTGACATTTCAATTTATCACTGACCTAAACTAATATTTTTTAAGGATGATGTGTCTTTCGTTTTTAAGTTAAACATAATGAAACTTATTTAGGTATAATAAAATTAAAGCATCATATTTATCATTCTTAAAATCCATGTTTAATTGTAATTCCGACCGTGAGATCTTATCGTCTGATTTATAATGCTATTATAACTTAATTTCTATGCATAAGTTTCTTCTCAAAAGTCTAACGATGTTAGCATCATATTATTATTATTATGTTAAATTGTATTGATTTACGACGGTTTGTTTAAAATTTGTTTTGATAATTATGTTTTGGTTATAAAAACATATAAATAGCTTCCACTAAGACAATCTATTCTCATTATATTTTTTTTTGTACCATAATATTTACTCGATCATTTTTAAGTTTTAGCAGATATGACTACAAGTACCTCCCAATTGACAACTCTGTTCATTGTTGTAGATTTGGTGTGTACATTTGTTCCTGCTTTCTCTGTAGAAGAAGGTGAAGCAAAAACATTATGGAATACATGCCTTCTTAAAATCACTCCTAAGTGTGCTTTGGATATAATCGGAGTTGTCTTTGAAAACGGAACCATCACTGATGCGTGTTGTCATGATCTTGTCGAAGAAGGAAAAGTGTGTCACGACACCTGATCAAATACATTTCAGATATACCCCACCTAGTTGCTAACGAAACCCAATACTTGAAGAAGAGAGATGATTTGTGGACTCATTGTGTCTCAGTCACTAAAACTGCTTAAATTGTGTACTGATTTTAATATATGATCAAATAAATTCTTAATTTACTTTCATAATATTTTTTTTACCACAAATACTGTTGTCTCTCTTGCAATATAAACAAATTTGTGAAAGAGTATATCTTTGTAGACTGATTTCTAAAATGCATAATTATCTACTCATTTTTAAAACTAAAAATTTGTTCATTAAGATTTCTCCAAAATTATCCGAAAGTTGAGTACTGAGAGTTGCAACCAATATTGTTGGCTGAGCTTTAATTTTTGACTAAAATGTATGTCTTAGATCTCTTACAAGTTTTCTTATAAACACTGATTTTAAACTTATGTTGAAAATGTGAAGAACAAAAAGAAATCGAATATACTATATTCATTGATTACTTCGAAATCATATATAAAATATCTTACAAAAACATTTATTTTTTTTTCAATTAAAAATTTTTGTTCTACTCAGCATAAAGTTTTTTTTATAGGTTGAGAAAAGTCCATATATTTTATAAAATAAATCCTTTTTATGGTAAATGTGCTTTGCTAAAGATCGTTCATGTAAAGATCGATAAGCTTGTATATATATATATATATAATCGTCAAAATCATATCATATGCTTGGAGACAAAAACCGAATAATTTGGATGCTGTTAATATTTTATTGACGAAGCTATTTAAACATGAATATACTATACCAGTTTCAAAATTTTACTTTTTGGTTATTTTTAATGTTATTTTTGTTATTTTTTGAAAAAAAAATTATTTTGACTTGTAACATCTGAAAAGTTTCAATTTTGTTTTCTAAAAATATCATCCAATTGACATTGTTTAGTTTTACTTTGTAATTATTCAAGTTGTCAAACTTTATGTCTATTGACATGATATTTAAGAATAAATTTTAATTGGACATGTTTTTTTTTATTATCATTTTAATATTTCAAACTTTTCAGCAGTATAAACCGAGGATACAAAGTACTGTTTGACAATGATTAATTGTAGTTGTAAGTTTTTATTCATCAATGTTTTTCAAAAAAAATCTAAAATGTCTTTTGTATTCTTAGTATTCATAATCTTATCACCCAATACTATGATATTGGTGAAGGATATTGGTATTCTCAAAAAGGCAAAGGTTTAAAAAATATTAAATTTGATTAGTAATTTATTTGTTACTGCAATCGAATGGTGTATAAATGATAATAAGTGTTACAAAATTGCCAATAAATATCATTATTTAATAAACTATCTAAATTATAGTAGGCACATATAATTTTCACGAATAAATCTTATATTACCTTAGCAAATATTTAAATGACACATGATTTAAAATATTTGTATATGTTATATGTTAAATTGCAAACACCAAATAACTTGAATAAAATCATTTAGTTAAAACTATATTTAAGTATTTGACATTTCAATTTATCACTGACCTAAACTAATATTTTTTAAGGATGATGTGTCTTTCGTTTTTAAGTTAAACATATTGAAACTTATTTAGGTATATTAAAATTAAAGCATCATATTTATCATTCTTAAAATCCATGTTTAATTGTAATTCCGACCGTGAGATCTTATCATCTGATTTATAATGCTATTATAACTTAATTTCTATGGCATAAGTTTCTTCTCAAAAGTCTAACGATGTTAGCATCATATTATTATTATTACGTTAAATTGTATTGATTTACGACGGTTTGTTTAAAATTTGTTTTGATAATTATGTTTTGGTTATAAAAACATATAAATAGCTTCCACTAAGACAATCCATTCTCATTATATTCTTTTTTGTACCATAATATTTACTCGATCATTTTTAAGTTTTAGCAGATATGACTACAAGTACCTCCCAATTGACAACCTTGTTCATTGTTGTAGCTTTGGTGTGTGCATTTGTTCCTGCTTTCTCTGTAGAAGAAGGTGAAGCAAAAACATTATGGGATACATGCCTTCTTAAAATCACTCCTAAGTGTGCTTTGGATATAATCGGAGTTGTCTTTGGAAATGGAACCATCACTGATGCGTGTTGTCATGATCTTGTCGAAGAAGGAAAAGTGTGTCATGACACGCTGATCAAATACATTTCAGATAGACCCCACCTAGTTGCTAACGAAACCCAATACTTGAAGAAGAGAGATGATTTGTGGACTCATTGTGTCTCAGTCACTAAAACTGCTTAAACTGTGTACTGATTATAATATATGATCAAATAAATTCTTAATTTACTTTCATAATATTTGTTTTCTACCACAAATACTGTTGTCTCTCTTGCAGTATAAACAAATTTGTGAAAGAGTATATCTTTGCAGACTGATTTCTAAAATGCATAATTATCTACTCATTTTTAAAACTAAAAATTTGTTCATTAAGATATCTCCAAATTTATCCGAAAGTGTAATACTGAGAGTCGCAACCAATATTGTTGGCTGAGCTTTAATTTTCGACTAAAATGTATGTCTTAGATCTCTTACAAGTTTTCTTAAAAACACTGATTTTAAACTTATGTTGAAAATGTGAAAAACAAAAAGAAATCGAATATACTATATTCATCGATTACTTCGAAATCATATATAAAATATCTTACAAAAACATTTCTTTTTTTTCAATAATTTTTTTTTGTTCTCTACTCAGCATAAAGTTTTTTTTATAGGTTGAGAAAAGTCCATATATTTTATAAAATAAATCCTTTTTATGGTAAATGTGCTTTGCTAAAGAGCGTTCATGAAAATATAGATAAGCTTGTATATATATATATATAATCGTCAAAATCATATCATATGCTTGGAGACAAAAACCGAATAATTTGGATGCTGTTAATATTTTATTGACGAAGCTATTTAAACATGAATATACTATACCAGTTTCAAAATTTTACTTTTTGGTTATTTTTAATGTTATTTTTGGTTATTTTTTGAAAAAAAATTTATTTTGACTTGTAACATCCGAAAAGTTTCAATTTTGTTTTCTAAAAATATCATCCAATTGACATTGTTTAGTTTTACTTTGTAATTATTCAAGCTGTCAAACTTTATGTCTATTGACAAGATATTTAAGAATAAATTTTAATTGGACATGTTTTTTTTAATTATCATTTTAATATTTCAAACTTTTCAGCAGTATAAACCGAGGATACAAAGTACTGTATGACAATGATTAATTGTACTTGTAAGTGTTTATTCTCAATGTTTTTCAAAAAAAAAACTAAAATGTCTTTTGTATTCTTAGTATTCATAATCTTAACACCCAATACTATGATATTGGTGAAGGATATTGGTATTCTCGAAAAAGGCAAAGGTTTAAAAAATATTAAATTTGATTATTAATTTATTTGTTACTGCAATCGAATGGTGTATAAATGATAATAAGTGTTACAAAATAGCCAATAAATGTCATTATTTAATAAACTATCTAAAATATAGTAGGTATGTTATATAATTTTCACGAATAAATCTTATATTACCTTAGCAAATATTTAAATTACACATGATTTAAAATATTTGTATATGTTATATGTTAAATTGCAAACACCAAATAACTTGAATAAAATCATTTAGTTAAAACAATATTTAAGTATTTGACATTTCAATTTATCACTGACCTAAACTAATATTTTTTAAGGATGATGTGTCTTTCGTTTTTAAGTTAAACATAATGAAACTTATTTAGGTATAATAAAATTAAAGCATCATATTTATCATTCTTAAAATCCATGTTTAATTGTAATTCCGACCGTGAGATCTTATCGTCTGATTTATAATGCTATTATAACTTAATTTCTATGCATAAGTTTCTTCTCAAAAGTCTAACGATGTTAGCATCATATTATTATTATTATGTTAAATTGTATTGATTTACGACGGTTTGTTTAAAATTTGTTTTGATAATTATGTTTTGGTTATAAAAACATATAAATAGCTTCCACTAAGACAATCCATTCTCATTATATTCTTTTTTGTACCATAATATTTACTCTATCATTTTTAAGTTTTAGCAGATATGACTACAAGTACCTCCCAATTGACAACCCTGTTCATTGTTGTAGATTTGGTGTGTACATTTGTTCCTGCTTTCTCTGTAGAAGAAGGTGAAGCAAAAACATTATGGGATACATGCCTTCTTAAAATCACTCCTAAGTGTGCTTTGGATATAATCGGAGTTGTCTTTGGAAACGGAACCATCACTGATGCGTGTTGTCATGATCTTGTCGAAGAAGGAAAAGTGTGTCACGACACGCTGATCAAATACATTTCAGATAGACCCCACCTAGTTGCTAACGAAACCCAATACTTGAAGAAGAGAGATGATTTATGGACTCATTGTATCTCAGTCACTAAAACTGTTTAAACTGTGTACTGATTATAATATATGATCAAATAAATTCTTAATGTACTTTCATAATATTTTTTTTACCACAAATACTGGTTTCTCTCTTGCAATATAAACAAATTTGTGAAAGAGTATATCTTTGCAGACTGATTTCTAAAATGCATAATTATCTACTCATTTTTAAAACTAAAAATTTGTTCATTAAGATTTCTCCAAAATTATCCGAAAGTTGAGTACTGAGAGTCGTAACAAATATTGTTGGCTGAGCTTTAATTTTCGACTAAAATGTATGTCTTAGATCTCTTACAAGTTTTCTTATAAACACTGATTTTAAACTTATGTTGAAAATGTGAAAAACAAAAAGAAATCGAATATACTATATTCATCGATTACTTCGAAATCATATATAAAATATCTTACAAAAACATTTATTTTTTTTCAATAAATTTTTTTTGTTCTCTACTCAGCATAAAGTTTTTTTTATAGGTTGAGAAAAGTCCATATATTTTATAAAATAAATCCTTTTTATGGTAAATGTGCTTTGCTAAAGAGCGTTCATGAAAAGATCGATAATCTTGTATATATATATATATATATATATATATATATATATATATAATCGTCAAAATCATATCATATGCTTGGAGACAAAAACCGAATAATTTGGATGCTGTGAATCTTTTATTGACGAAGCTATTTAAACATGAATATACTATACCAGTTTCAAAATTTTACTTTTTGGTTATTTTTAATGTTATTTTTGGTTATTTTTTGAAAAAAATTTATTTTGACTTGTAACATCTGAAAAGTTTCAATTTTGTTTTCTAAAAATATCATCCAATTGACATTGTTTAGTTTTACTTTGTAATTATTCAAGTTGTCAAACTTTATGTCTATTGACAAGATATTTAAGAATAAATTTTAATTGGACATGTTTTTTTTAATTATCATTTTAATATTTCAAACTTTTCAGCAGTATAAACCGAGGATACAAAGTACTGTATGACAATGATTAATTGTAGTTGTAAGTGTTTATTCTTCAATGTTTTTCAAAAAAAAACTAAAATGTCTTTTGTATTCTTAGTATTCATAATCTTAACACCCAATACTATGATATTGGTGAAGGATATTGGTATTCTCGAAAAAGGCAAAGGTTTAAAAAATATTAAATTTGATTATTAATTTATTTGTTACTGCAATCGAATGGTGTATAAATGATAATAAGTGTTACAAAATAGCCAATAAATGTCATTATTTAATAAACTATCTAAAATATAGTAGGTATGTTATATAATTTTCACGAATAAATCTTATATTACCTTAGCAAATATTTAAATTACACATGATTTAAAATATTTGTATATGTTATATGTTAAATTGCAAACACCAAATAACTTGAATAAAATCATTTAGTTAAAACTATATTTAAGTATTTGACATTTCAATTTATCACTGACCTAAACTAATATTTTTTAAGGATGATGTGTCTTTCGTTTTTAAGTTAAACATAATGAAACTTATTTAGGTATAATAAAATTAAAGCATCATATTTATCATTCTTAAAATCCATGTTTAATTGTAATTCCGACCGTGAGATCTTATCGTCTGATTTATAATGCTATTATAACTTAATTTCTATGCATAAGTTTCTTCTCAAAAGTCTAACGATGTTAGCATCATATTATTATTATTATGTTAAATTGTATTGATTTACGACGGTTTGTTTAAAATTTGTTTTGATAATTATGTTTTGGTTATAAAAACATATAAATAGCTTCCACTAAGACAATCTATTCTCATTATATTTTTTTTTGTACCATAATATTTACTCGATCATTTTTAAGTTTTAGCAGATATGACTACAAGTACCTCCCAATTGACAACCCTGTTCATTGTTGTAGATTTGGTGTGTACATTTGTTCCTGCTTTCTCTGTAGAAGAAGGTGAAGCAAAAACATTATGGAATACATGCCTTCTTAAAATCACTCCTAAGTGTGCTTTGGATATAATCGGAGTTGTCTTTGGAAACGGAACCATCACTGATGCGTGTTGTCATGATCTTGTCGAAGAAGGAAAAATGTGTCACGACACGCTGATCAAATACATTTCAGATAGACCCCACCTAGTTGCTAACGAAACCCAATAATTGAAGAAGAGAGATGATTTGTGGATTCATTGTATCTCAGTCACTAAAACTGCTTAAACTGTGTTCTGATTTTAATATATGATCAAATAAATTCTTAATTTACTTTCATAATATTTTTTTTACCACAAATACTGTTGTCTCTCTTGCAATATAAACAAATTTGTGAAAGAGTATATCTTTGCAGACTGATTTCTAAAATGCATAATTATCTACTCATTTTTAAAACTAAAAATTTGTTCACTAAGATATCTCAAAAATTATCCGAAAGTTGAATACTGAGAGTCGCAACCAATATTGTTGGCTGAGCTTTAATTTTCGACTAAAATGTATGTCTTAGATCTCTTACAAGTTTTCATAAAAACACTGATTTTAAACTTATGTTGAAAATGTGAAGAACAAAAAGAAATCGAATATACTATATTCATCGATTACTTCGAAATCATAAATAAAATATCTTACAAAAACATTTTTTTTTTTCAATTAAAAATTTTTGTCTCTACTCAGCATAAAGTTTTTTTTATAGGTTGAGAAAAGTCCATATATTTTATAAAATAAATCTTTTTTATGGTAAATGTGCTTTGCTAAAGATCGTTCATGAAAAGATCGATAAGCTTGTATATATATATATATATATAATTGTCAACATCATATCATATGCTTGGAGACAAAAACCGAATAATTTGGATGCTGTGAATCTTTTATTGACGAAGCTATTTAAACATGAATATACTTTACCAGTTTCAAAATTTT
>NW_006256895.1:5752677-5766601 GCF_000478725.1 Eutrema salsugineum
AATATTTTTAAAAGGATGAACGTGTCTCTTCGTTTTAAAGTTAAACATAATGAAAACTTATTTAAGGTATATTAAAATTAAAGCATCATATTTATCCATTCTTAAAATCCATGTTTAATTGTAATTTCCGACCGTGAGATCTTATCATCTGAATTATAATGCTATTATAACTTAATTTCTATGCATAAGTTTCTTTCTCAAAAGTCTAACGATGTTAGCATCATATTATTATTATTACGTTAAATTGTATTGATTTACGACAGTTTGTTTAAAATTTGTTTTGATAATTATGTTTTGGTTATAAAAACATATAAATAGCTTCCACTAAGACAATCCATTCTCATTATATTCTTTTTTGTACCATAATATTTACTCGATCGTTTTTAAGTTTTAGCAGATATGACTACAAGTACCTCCCAATTGACAACCCTGTTCATTGTTGTAGCTTTGGTGTGTGCATTTGTTCCTGCTTTCTCTGTAGAAGAAGGTGAAGCAAAAACATTATGAGATACATGCCTTCTTAAAATCACTCCTAAGTGTGCTTTGGATATAATCGGAGTTGTCTTTGGAAACGGAACCATTACTGATGCGTGTTGTCATGATCTTGTCGAAGAAGGAAAAGTGTGTCACGACACGCTGATCAAATACATTTCAGATAGACCCCACCTAGTTGCTAACGAAACCCAATACTTGAAGAAGAGAGATGATTTGTGGACTCATTGTGTCTCAGTCACTAAAACTGCTTAAACTGTGTACTGATTATAATATATGATCAAATAAATTCTTAATTTACTTTCATAATATTTGTTTTCTACCACAAATACTGTTGTCTCTCTTGCAGTATAAACAAATTTGTGAAAGAGTATATCTTTGCAGACTGATTTCTAAAATGCATAATTATCTACTCATTTTTAAAACTAAAAATTTGTTCATTAAGATATCTCCAAAATTATCCGAAAGTGTAATACTGAGAGTCGCAACCAATATTGTTGGCTGAGCTTTAATTTTCGACTAAAATGTATGTCTTAGATCTCTTACAAGTTTTCTTAAAAACACTGATTTTAAACTTATGTTGAAAATGTGAAAAACAAAAAGAAATCGAATATACTATATTCATCGATTACTTCGAAATCATATATAAAATATCTTACAAAAACATTTCTTTTTTTTCAATAAATTTTTTTTGTTCTCTACTCAGCATAAAGTTTTTTTTATAGGTTGAGAAAAGTCCATATATTTTATAAAATAAATCCTTTTTATGGTAAATGTGCTTTGCTAAAGAGCGTTCATGAAAATATAGATAAGCTTGTATATATATATATATATAATCGTCAAAATCATATCATATGCTTGGAGACAAAAACCGAATAATTTGGATGCTGTTAATATTTTATTGACGAAGCTATTTAAACATGAATATACTATACCAGTTTCAAAATTTTACTTTTTGGTTATTTTTAATGTTATTTTTGGTTATTTTTTGAAAAAAAATTTATTTTGACTTGTAACATCTGAAAAGTTTCAATTTTGTTTTCTAAAAATATCATCCAATTGACATTGTTTAGTTTTACTTTGTAATTATTCAAGTTGTCAGACTTTATGTCTATTGACAAGATATTTAAGAATAAATTTTAATTAGATAGTTTTTTTTATTATCATTTTAATATTTCAAACTTTTCAGCAGTATAAACCGAAGATACAAAGTACTGTTTGACAATGATTAATTGTAGTTGTAAGTGTTTATTCATCAATGTTTTTCAAAAAAAAACTAAAATGTCTTTTGTATTCTTAGTATTCATAATCTTAACACCCAATACTATGATATTGGTGAAGGATATTGGTATTCTCGAAAAAGGCAAAGGTTTAAAAAATATTAAATTTGATTATTAATTTATTTGTTACTGCAATCGAATGGTGTATAAATGATAATAAGTGTTACAAAATAGCCAATAAATGTCATTATTTAATAAACTATCTAAAATATAGTAGGTATGTTATATAATTTTCACGAATAAATCTTATATTACCTTAGCAAATATTTAAATTACACATGATTTAAAATATTTGTATATGTTATATGTTAAATTGCAAACACCAAATAACTTGAATAAAATCATTTAGTTAAAACAATATTTAAGTATTTGACATTTCAATTTATCACTGACCTAAACTAATATTTTTTAAGGATGATGTGTCTTTCGTTTTTAAGTTAAACATAATGAAACTTATTTAGGTATAATAAAATTAAAGCATCATATTTATCATTCTTAAAATCCATGTTTAATTGTAATTCCGACCGTGAGATCTTATCGTCTGATTTATAATGCTATTATAACTTAATTTCTATGCATAAGTTTCTTCTCAAAAGTCTAACGATGTTAGCATCATATTATTATTATTATGTTAAATTGTATTGATTTACGACGGTTTGTTTAAAATTTGTTTTGATAATTATGTTTTGGTTATAAAAACATATAAATAGCTTCCACTAAGACAATCCATTCTCATTATATTCTTTTTTGTACCATAATATTTACTCGATCATTTTTAAGTTTTAGCAGATATGACTACTAGTACCTCCCAATTGACAACCCTGTTCATTGTTGTAGCTTTGGTGTGTGCATTTGTTCCTGCTTTCTCTGTAGAAGAAGGTGAAGCAAAAACATTATGGGATACATGCCTTCTTAAATCACTCCTAAGTGTGCTTTGGATATAATCGGAGTTGTCTTTGGAAACGGAACCATCACTGATGCGTGTTGTCATGATCTTGTCGAAGAAGGAAAAGTGTGTCACGACACGCTGATCAAATACATTTCAGATAGACCCCACCTAGTTGCTAACGAAACCCAGTACTTGAAGAAGAGAGATGATTTGTGGATTCATTGTGTCTCAGTCACTAAAACTGCTTAAACTGTGTACTGATTATAATATATGATCAAATAAATTCTTAATTTACTTTCATAATATTTTTTTACCACAAATACTGTTGTCTCTTTTGCAATATAAACAAATTTGTGAAAGAGTATATCTTTGCAGACTGATTTCTAAAATGCATAATTATCTACTCATTTTTAAAACTAAAAATTTGTTCATTAAGATTTCTCCAAAATTATCCGAAAGTTGAGTACTGAGAGTCGTAACCAATATTGTTGGCTGAGCTTTAATTTTCGACTAAAATGTATGTCTTAGATCTCTTACAAGTTTTCTTATAAACACTGATTTTAAACTTATGGTGAAAATGTGAAGAACAAAAAGAAATCGAATATACTATATATTCATCGATCACTCGAAATCATATATAAAAATATTCTTACCAAACAACAATTAATTTTTTTCAATTAAAATTTTTGTTCTCTACTCAGCATAAAGTTTTTTTTATAGGTTGAGAAAAGTCCATATATTTTATAAAATAAATCCTTTTTATGGTAAATGTGCTTTGCTAAAGATCGTTCATGAAAAGATCGATAAGCTTGTATATATATATATATATATATATATAATCTTTAAAATCATATCATATGCTTGGAGACAAAAACCGAATAATTTGGATGCTGTGAATATTTTATTGACGAAGCTATTTAAACATGAATATACTATACCAGTTTCAAAATTTTACTTTTTGGTTATTTTTAATGTTATTTTTGTTATTTTTTTAAAACAAAATTATTTTGACTTGTAACATCTGAAGAGTTTCAATTTTGTTTTCTAAAAATATCATCCAATTGACATTGTTTAGTTTTACTTTGTAATTATTCAAATTGTCAAACTTTATGTCTATTGACAAGATATTTAAGAATAAATTTTAATTAGACAGTTTTTTTTATTATCATTTTAATATTTCAAACTTTTCAGCAGTATAAACCGAGGATACAAAGTACTGTTTGACAATGATTAATTGTAGTTGTAAGTGTTTATTCATCAATGTTTTTCAAAAAAAATCTAAAATGTCTTTTGTATTCTTAGTATTCATAATCTTGACACCCAATACTATGATATTGGTGAAGGATATTGGTATTCTCGAAAAAGGCAAAGGTTTAAAAAATAGTAAATTTGATTATTAATTTATTTGTTACTGCAATCGAATGGTGTATAAATGATAATAAGTGTTACAAAATAGCCAATAAATGTCATTATTTGATAAACTATCTAAAATATAGTAGGCATGTTATATAATTTTCACGAATAAATCTTATATTACCTTAGCAAATATTTAAATGACACATGATTTAAAATATTTGTATATGTTATATGTTAAATTGCAAACACCAAATAACTTGAATAAAATCATTTAGTTAAAACAATATTTAAGTATTTGACATTTCAATTTATCACTGACCTAAACTAATATTTTTTATGGATGACGTGTCTTTCGTTTTTAAGTTAAACATAATGAAACTTATTTAGGTATATTAAAATTAAAGCATCATATTTATCATTCTTAAAATCCATGTTTAATTGTAATTCCGACCGTGAGATCTTATCTGAATTATTATGCTATTATAACTTAATTTCTATGCATAAGTTTCTTCTCAAAAGTCTAACGATGTTAGCATCATATTATTATTATTACGTTAAATTGTATTGATTTACGACAGTTTGTTTAAAATTTGTTTTGATAATTATGTTTTGGTTATAAAAATATATAAATAGCTTCCACTAAGACAATCCATTCTCATTATATTCTTTTTTGTACCATAATATTTACTCGAGGGGGGGGTAAGTTTTAGCAGATATGACTACTAGTACCTCCCAATTGACAACCCTGTTCATTGTTGTAGCTTTGGTGTGTGCATTTGTTCCTGCTTTCTCTGTAGAAGAAGGTGAAGCAAAAACATTATGGGATACATGCCTTCTTAAAATCACTCCTAAGTGTGCTTTGGATATAATCGGAGTTGTCTTTGGAAACGGAACCATCACTGATGCGTGTTGTCATGATCTTGTCGAAGAAGGAAAAGTGTGTCACGACACGCTGATCAAATACATTTCAGATAGACCCCACCTAGTTGCTAACGAAACCCAATACTTGAAGAAGAGAGATGATTTGTGGATTCATTGTATCTCAGTCACTAAAACTGCTTAAACTGTGTTCTGATTTTAATATATGATCAAATAAATTCTTAATTTACTTTCATAATATTTTTTTTACCACAAATACTGTTGTCTCTCTTGCAATATAAACAAATTTGTGAAAGAGTATATCTTTGCAGACTGATTTCTAAAATGCATAATTATCTACTCATTTTTAAAACTAAAAATTTGTTCACTAAGATATCTCAAAAATTATCCGAAAGTTGAATACTGAGAGTCGCAACCAATATTGTTGGCTGAGCTTTAATTTTCGACTAAAATGTATGTCTTAGATCTCTTACAAGTTTTCATAAAAACACTGATTTTAAGCTTATGTTGAAAATGTGAAGAACAAAAAGAAATCGAATATACTATATTCATCGATTACTTCGAAATCATATATAAAATATCTTACAAAAACATTTATTTTTTTTCAATAAATTTTTTGTCTCTACTCAGCATAAAGTTTTTTTTATAGGTTGAGAAAAGTCCATATATTTTATAAAATAAATCCTTTTTATGGTAAATGTGCTTTGCTAAAGATCTTTCATGAAAAGATCGATAAGCTTGTATATATATATATATATATAATTGTCAACATCATATCATATGCTTGGAGACAAAAACCGAATAATTTGGATGCTGTGAATCTTTTATTGACGAAGCTATTTAAACATGAATATACTTTACCAGTTTCAAAATTTTTCTTTTTGGTTATTTTTAATGTTATTTTTGGTTATTTTTTTAAAAATAATTTATTTTGACTTGTAACATCTGAAAAGTTTAAATTTTGTTTTCTAAAAATATCATCCAATTGACATTGTTTAGTTTTACTTTGTAATTATTCAAGTTGTCAAACTTTATGTCTATTGACAAGATATTTAAGAATAAATTTTAATTAGACAGTTTTTTTTATTATCATTTTAATATTTCAAACTTTTCAGCAGTATAAACCGAAGATACAAAGTACTGTTTGACAATGATTAATTGTAGTTGTAAGTGTTTATTCATAAATGTTTTTTTATAAAAAAGTAAAATGTCTTTTGTATTCTTAGTATTCATAATCTTAACACCCAATACTATGATATTGGTGAAGGATATTGGTATTCTCGAAAAAGGCAAAGGTTTAAAAAATATTAAATTTGATTATTAATTTATTTGTTACTGCAATCGAATGGTGTATAAATGATAATAAGTGTTACAAAATAGCCAATAAATGTCATTATTTAATAAACTATCTAAAATATAGTAGGTATGTTATATAATTTTCACGAATAAATCTTATATTACCTTAGCAAATATTTAAATGACACATGATTTAGAATATTTGTATATGTTATATGTTAAATTGCAAACACCAAATAACTTGAATAAAATCATTTAGTTAAAACTATATTTAAGTATTTGACATTTCAATTTATCACTGACCTAAACTAATATTTTTTAAGGATGATGTGTCTTTCGTTTGTAAGTTAAACATAATGAAACTTATTTAGGTATATTAAAATTAAAGTATCATATTTATCATTCTTAAAATCTATGTTTAATTGTAATTCCGACCGTGAGATCTTATCATCTGATTTATAATGCTATTATAACTTAATTTCTATGCATAAGTTTCTTCTCAAAAGTCTAACGATGTTAGCATCATATTATTATTATTACGTTAAATTGTATTGGTTTACGACGGTTTGTTTAAAATTTGTTTTGATAATTATGTTTTGGTTATAAAAACATATAAATAGCTTCCACTAAGACAATCCATTCTCATTATATTCTTTTTTGTACCATAATACTCGATCATTTTTAAGTTTTAGCAGATATGACTACTAGTACCTCCCAATTGACAACCCTGTTCATTGTTGTAGCTTTGGTGTGTGCATTTGTTCCTGCTTTCTCTGTAGAAGAAGGTGATGCAAAAACATTATGGGATACATGCCTTCTTAAAATCACTCCTAAGTGTGCTTTGGATATAATCGGAGTTGTCTTTGGAAACGGAACCATCACTGATGCGTGTTGTCATGATCTTGTCGAAGAAGGAAAAGTGTGTCACGACACGCTGATCAAATACATTTCAGATAGACCCCACCTAGTTGCTAACGAAACCCAATACTTGAAGAAGAGAGATGATTTGTGGATTCATTGTGTCTCAGTCACTAAAACTGCTTAAACTGTGTACTGATTTTAATATATGATCAAATAAATTCTTAATTTACTTTCATAATATTTTTTTACCACAAATACTGTTGTCTCTCTTGCAATATAAACAAATTTGTGAAAGAGTATATCTTTGCAGACTGATTTCTAAAATGAATAATTATCTACTCATTTTTAAAACTAAAAATTTGTTCACTAAGATATCTCAAAAATTATCCGAAAGTTGAATACTGAGAGTCGCAACCAATATTGTTGGCTGAGCTTTAATTTTCGATTAAAATGTATGTCTTAGATCTCTTACAAGTTTTCATAAAAACACTGATTTTAAACTTATGTTGAAAATGTGAAGAACATAAAGAAATCGAATATACTATATTCATCGATTACTTCGAAATCATATATAAAATATCTTACAAAAACATTTATTTTTTTTTCAATTTAAAATATTTGTCTCTACTCAGCATAAAGTTTTTTTTATAGGTTGAGAAAAGTCCATATATTTTATAAAATAAATCTTTTTTATGGTAAATGTGCTTTGCTAAAGATCGTTCATGAAACGATCGATAAGCTTGAATATACTTTATATATATATATATAATCGTCAAAATCATATCATATGCTTGGAGACAAAAACCGAATAATTTGGATGTTGTGAATATTTTATTGACGAAGCTATTAAAACATGAATATACTTTACCAGTTTCAAAATTTTACTTTTTGGTTATTTTTAATGTTATTTTTGGTTATTTTTTTAAAAATAATTTATTTTGACTTGTAACATCTGAAAAGTTTCAATTTTGTTTTCTAAAAATATCATCCAATTGACATTGTTTAGTTTTACTTTGTAATTATTCAAGTTGTCAAACTTTATGTCTATTGACAAGATATTTAAGAATAAATTTTAATTAGACAGTTTTTTTTATTATCATTTTAATATTTCAAACTTTTCAGCAGTATAAACCGAAGATAGAAAGTACTGTTTGACAATGATTAATTGTAGTTGTAAGTGTTTATTCATCAATGTTTTTAAAAAAAAAACTAAAATGTCTTTTGTATTCTTAGTATTCATAATCTTAACACCCAATACTATGATATTGGTGAAGGATATTGGTATTCTCGAAAAAGGCAAAGGTTTAAAAAATATTAAATTTGATTATTAATTTATTTGTTACTGCAATCGAATGGTGTATAAATGATAATAAGTGTTACAAAATAGCCAATAAATGTCATTATTTAATAAACTATCTAAAATATAGTAGGTATGTTATATAATTTTCACGAATAAATCTTATATTACCTTAGCAAATATTTAAATGACACATGATTTAAAATATTTGTATATGTTATATGTTAAATTGCAAACACCAAATAACTTGAATAAAATCATTTAGTTAAAACAATATTTAAGTATTTGACATTTCAATTTATCACTGACCTAAACTAATATTTTTAAAGGATGACGTGTCTTTCGTTTTTAAGTTAAACATAATGAAACTTATTTAGGTATATTAAAATTAAAGCATCATATTTATCATTCTTAAAATCCATGTTTAATTGTAATTCCGACCGTGAGATCTTATCATCTGAATTATAATGCTATTATAACTTAATTTCTATGCATAAGTTTCTTCTCAAAAGTCTAACGATGTTAGCATCATATTATTATTATTACGTTAAATTGTATTGATTTACGACAGTTTGTTTAAAATTTGTTTTGATAATTATGTTTTGGTTATAAAAACATATAAATAGCTTCCACTAAGACAATCCATTCTCATTATATTCTTTTTTGTACCATAATATTTACTCGATCATTTTTAAGTTTTAGCAGATATGACTACTAGTACCTCCCAATTGACAACCCTGTTCATTGTTGTAGCTTTGGTGTGTGCATTTGTTCCTGCTTTCTCTGTAGAAGAAGGCGAAGCAAAAACATTATGGGATACATGCCTTCTTAAAATCACTCCTAAGTGTGCTTTGGATATAATCGGAGTTGTCTTTGGAAACGGAACCATCACTGATGCGTGTTGTCATGATCTTGTCGAAGAAGGAAAAGTGTGTCACGACACGCTGATCAAGTACATTTCAGATAGACCCCACCTAGTTGCTAACGAAACCCAATACTTGAAGAAGAGAGATGATTTGTGGATTCATTGTGTCTCAGTCACTAAAACTGCTTAAACTGTGTACTGATTTTAATATATGATCAAATAAATTCTTAATTTACTTTAATAATATTTTTTTTACCACAAATACTTTTGTCTCTCTTGCAATATAAACAAATTTGTGAAAGAGTATATCTTTGCAGACTGATTTCTAAAATGCATAATTATCTACTCATTTTTAAAACTAAAAATTTGTTCACTAAGATATCTCCAAAATTATCCGAAAGTTGAGTACTGAGAGTTGCAACCAATATTGTTGGCTGAGCTTTAATTTTCGACTAAAATGTATGTCTTAGATCTCTTACAAGTTTTCTTATAAACACTGATTTTAAACTTATGTTGAAAATGTGAAGAACAAAAAGAAATCGAATATACTATATATTCATCGATTACTTCGAAATCATATATAAAATATCTTACAAAAACATTATCTTTTCAATTAAAAATTTTTGTTCTCTACTCAGCATAAAGTTTTTTTTATAGGTTGAGAAAAGTCCATATATTTTATAAAATAAATCCTTTTTATGGTAACCTTTGCTAAAGATCGTTCATGAAAAGATCGATAAGCTTGTATATATATATATATATATAATCGTCAAAATCATATCATATGCTTGGAGACAAAAACCGAATAATTTGGATGCTGTGAATATTTTATTGACGAAGCTATTTAAACATGAATATACTATACCAGTTTCAAAATTTTACTTTTTGGTTATTTTTAATGTTATTTTTTGTTATTTTTTTAAAACAAAATTATTTTGACTTGTAACATCTGAAGATTTTCAATTTTGTTTTCTAAAAATATCATCCAATTGACATTGTTTAGTTTTACTTTGTAATTATTCAAATTGTCAAACTTTATGTCTATTGACAAGATATTTAAGAATAAATTTTAATTAGACAGTTTTTTTTATTATCATTTTAATATTTCAAACTTCTCAGCAGTATAAACCGAAGATACAAAGTACTATTTGACAATGATTAATTGTAGTTGTAAGTGTTTATTCATCAATGTTTTTCAAAAAAAATATAAAATGTCTTTTGTATTCTTAGTATTCATAATCTTAACACCCAATACTATGATATTGGTGAAGGATATTGGTATTCTCGAAAAAGGCAAAGGTTTAAAAAATTTTAAATTTGATTATTAATTTATTTGTTACTGCAATCGAATGGTGTATAAATGATAATAAGTGTTACAAAATAGCCAATAAATGTCATTATTTAATAAACTATCTAAAATATAGTAGGCATGTTATATAATTTTCACGAATAAATCTTATATTACCTTAGCAAATATTTAAATGACACATGATTTAAAATATTTGTATATGTTATATGTTAAATTGCAAACACCAAATAACTTGAATAAAATCATTTAGTTAAAACAATATTTAAGTATTTGACATTTCAATTTATCACTGACCTAAACTGATATTTTTAAAGGATGACGTGTCTTTCGTTTTTAAGTTAAACATAATGAAACTTATTTAGGTATATTAAAATTAAAGCATCATATTTATCATTCTTAAAATCCATGTTTAATTGTAATTCCGACCGTGAAATCTTATCATCTGATTTATAATGCTATTATAACTTAATTTCTATGCATAAGTTTCTTCTCAAAAGTCTAACGATGTTAGCATCATATTATTATTATTATGTTAAATTGTATTGATTTACGACGGTTTGTTTAAAATTTGTTTTGATAATTATGTTTTGGTTATAAAAACATATAAATAGCTTCCACTAAGACAATCCATTCTCATTATATTCTTTTTTGTACCATAATATTTACTCGATCATTTTTAAGTTTTAGCAGATATGACTACAAGTACCTCCCAATTGACAACCCTGTTCATTGTTGTAGCTTTGGTGTGTGCATTTGTTCCTGCTTTCTCTGTAGAAGAAGGCGAAGCAAAAACATTATGGGATACATGCCTTCTTAAAATCACTCCTAAGTGTGCTTTGGATATAATCGGAGTTGTCTTTGGAAACAGAACCATCACTGATGCGTGTTGTCATGATCTTGTCGAAGAAGGAAAAGTGTGACACGACACGCTGATCAAATACATTTCAGATAGACCCCACCTAGTTGCTAACGAAACCCAATACTTGAAGAAGAGATATGATTTGTGGACTCATTGTGTCTCAGTCACTAAAACTGCTTAAACTGTGTACTGATTCTAATATATGATCAAATAAATTCTTAATTTACTTTCATAATATTTTTTTTACCACAAATACTGTTGTCTCTCTTGCAATATAAACAAATTTGTGAAAGAGTATATCTTTGCAGACTGATTTCTAAAATGCATAATTATCTACTCTTTTTTAAAATTAAAAATTTGTTCATTAAGATTTCTCCAAAATTATCCGAAAGTTGAGTACTGAGAGTTGCAACCAATATTGTTGGCTGAGCTTTAATTTTTGACTAAAATGTATGTCTTAGATCTCTTACAAGTTTTCTTATAAACACTGATTACTAACTTATGTTGAAAATGTGAAGAAAAAAAAGAAATCGAATATACTATATTCATCGATTACTTCGAAATCATATATAAAATATCATACAAAAACATTTATTTTTTTTCAATTAAAAATTTTTGTCTCTACTCAGCATAAAGTTTTTTTTATAGGTTGAGAAAAGTCCATATATTTTATAAAATAAATCCTTTTTATGGTAAATGTGCTTTGCTAAAGAGCGTTCATGAAAAGATCGATAAGCTTGTATATATATATATATATAATCATCAAAATCATATCATATGCTTGGAGACAAAAACCGAATAATTTGGATGCTGTGAATATTTTATTGACGAAGCTATTTAAACATGAATATACTATACCAGTTTCAAAATTTTACTTTTTGGTTATTTTTAATGTTATTTTTTGTTATTTTTTTAAAACAAAATTATTTTGACTTGTAACATCTGAAGATTTTCAATTTTGTTTTCTAAAAATATCATCCAATTGACATTGTTTAGTTTTACTTTGTAATTATTCAAATTGTCAAACTTTATGTCTATTGACAAGATATTTAAGAATAAATTTTAATTAGACAGTTTTTTTTATTATCATTTTAATATTTCAAACTTCTCAGCAGTATAAACCGAAGATACAAAGTACTGTTTGACAATGATTAATAGTAGTTGTAAGTGTTTATTCATCAATGTTTTTCAAAAAAAATATAAAATGTCTTTTGTATTCTTAGTATTCATAATCTTAACACCCAATACTATGATATTGGTGAAGGATATTGGTATTCTCGAAAAAGGCAAAGATTTATAAAATTTTAAATTTGATTATTAATTTATTTGTTACTGCAATCGAATGGTGTATAAATGATAATAAGTGTTACAAAATAGCCAATAAATGTCATTATTTAATAAACTATCTAAAATATAGTAGGCATGTTATATAATTTTCACGAATAAATCTTATATTACCTTAGCAAATATTTAAATGACACATGATTTAAAATATTTGTATATGTTATATGTTAAATTGCAAACACCAAATAACTTGAATAAAATCATTTAGTTAAAACAATATTTAAGTATTTGACATTTCAATTTATCACTGACCTAAACTAATATTTTTAAAGGATGACGTGTCTTTCGTTTTTAAGTTAAACATAATGAAACTTATTTAGGTATATTAAAATTAAAGCATCATATTTATCATTCTTAAAATCCATGTTTAATTGTAATTCCGACCGTGAAATCTTATCATCTGATTTATAATGCTATTATAACTTAATTTCTATGCATAAGTTTCTTCTCAAAAGTCTAACGATGTTAGCATCATATTATTATTATTATGTTAAATTGTATTGATTTACGACGGTTTGTTTAAAATTTGTTTTGATAATTATGTTTTGGTTATAAAAACATATAAATAGCTTCCACTAAGACAATCCATTCTCATTATATTCTTTTTTGTACCATAATATTTACTCGATCATTTTTAAGTTTTAGCAGATATGACTACTAGTACCTCCCAATTGACAACCCTGTTCATTGTTGTAGCTTTGGTGTGTGCATTTGTTCCTGCTTTCTCTGTAGAAGAAGGCGAAGCAAAAACATTATGGGATACATGCCTTCTTAAAATCACTCCTAAGTGTGCTTTGGATATAATCGGAGTTGTCTTTGGAAACGGAACCATCACTGATGCGTGTTGTCATGATCTTGTCGAAGAAGGAAAAGTGTGTCACGACACGCTGATCAAATACATTTCAGATAGACCCCACCTAGTTGCTAACGAAACCCAGTACTTGAAGAAGAGAGATGATTTGTGGACTCATTGTGTCTCAGTCACTAAAACTGCTTAAACTGTGTACTGATTATAATATATGATCAAATAAATTCTTAATTTACTTTCATAATATTTTTTTACCACAAATACTGTTGTCTCTTTTGCAATATAAACAAATTTGTGAAAGAGTATATCTTTGCAGACTGATTTCTAAAATGCATAATTATCTACTCATTTTTAAAACTAAAAGTTTGTTCATTAAGATTCTCCAAAAT
>NW_006256895.1:5767108-5770808 GCF_000478725.1 Eutrema salsugineum
TTTAAAATCATATCATATGCTTGGAGACAAAAACCGAATAATTTGGATGCTGTGAATATTTTATTGACGAAGCTATTTAAACATGAATATACTATACCAGTTTCAAAATTTTACTTTTTGGTTATTTTTAATGTTATTTTTGTTATTTTTTTAAAACAAAATTATTTTGACTTGTAACATCTGAAGAGTTTCAATTTTGTTTTCTAAAAATATCATCCAATTGACATTGTTTAGTTTTACTTTGTAATTATTCAAATTGTCAAACTTTATGTCTATTGACAAGATATTTAAGAATAAATTTTAATTAGACAGTTTTTTTTATTATCATTTTAATATTTCAAACTTTTCAGCAGTATAAACCGAGGATACAAAGTACTGTTTGACAATGATTAATTGTAGTTGTAAGTGTTTATTCATCAATGTTTTTCAAAAAAAATCTAAAATGTCTTTTGTATTCTTAGTATTCATAATCTTGACACCCAATACTATGATATTGGTGAAGGATATTGGTATTCTCGAAAAAGGCAAAGGTTTAAAAAATAGTAAATTTGATTATTAATTTATTTGTTACTGCAATCGAATGGTGTATAAATGATAATAAGTGTTACAAAATAGCCAATAAATGTCATTATTTGATAAACTATCTAAAATATAGTAGGCATGTTATATAATTTTCACGAATAAATCTTATATTACCTTAGCAAATATTTAAATGACACATGATTTAAAATATTTGTATATGTTATATGTTAAATTGCAAACACCAAATAACTTGAATAAAATCATTTAGTTAAAACAATATTTAAGTATTTGACATTTCAATTTATCACTGACCTAAACTAATATTTTTAAAGGATGACGTGTCTTTCGTTTTTAAGTTAAACATAATGAAATTTATTTAGGTATATTAAAATTAAAGCATCATATTTATCATTCTTAAAATCCATGTTTAATTGTAATTCCGACCGTGAGATCTTATCATCTGAATTATAATGCTATTATAACTTAATTTCTATGCATAAGTTTCTTCTCAAAAGTCTAACGATGTTAGCATCATATTATTATTATTACGTTAAATTGTATTGAATTACGACAGTTTGTTTAAAATTTGTTTTGATAATTATGTTTTGGTTATAAAAACATATAAATAGCTTCCACTAAGACAATCCATTCTCATTATATTCTTTTTTGTACCATAATATTTACTCGATCATTTTTAAGTTTTAGCAGATATGACTACTAGTACCTCCCAATTGACAACCCTGTTCATTGTTGTAGCTTTGGTGTGTGCATTTGTTCCTGCTTTCTCTGTAGAAGAAGGCGAAGCAAAAACATTATGGGATACATGCCTTCTTGAAATCACCCCTAAGTGTGCTTTGGATATAATCGGAGTTGTCTTTGGAAACGGAACCATCACTGATGCGTGTTGTCATGATCTTGTCGAAGAAGGAAAAGTGTGTCACGACACGCTGATCAAATACATTTCAGATAGACTCCACATAGTTGCTAACGAAACCCAATACTTGAAGAAGAGAGATGATTTGTGGACTCATTGTGTCTCAGTCACTAAAACTGCTTAAACTGTGTACTGATTCTAATATATGATCAAATAAATTCTTAATTTACTTTCATAATATTTTTTTTACCACAATTACTGTTGTCTCTCTTGCAATATAAACAAATTTGTGAAAGAGTATATCTTTGCAGACTGATTTCTAAAATGCATAATTATCTACTCATTTTTAAAATTAAAAATTTGTTCATTAAGATTTCTCCAAAATTATCCGAAAGTTGAGTACTGAGAGTTGCAACCAATATTGTTGGCTGAGCTTTAATTTTCGACTAAAATGTATGTCTTAGATCTCTTACAAGTTTTCTTATAAACACTGATTTTAAACTTATGTTGAAAATGTGAAGAACAAAAAGAAATCGAATATACTATATATTCATCGATTACTTCGAAATCATATATAAAATATCATACAAAAACATTTATTTTTTTCAATTAAAAATTTTTGTCTCTACTCAGCATAAAGTTTTTTTTATAGGTTGAGAAAAGTCCATATATTTTATAAAATAAATCCTTTTTATGGTAAATGTGCTTTGCTAAAGAGCGTTCATGAAAAGATCGATAAGCTTGTATATATATATATATAATCATCAAAATCATATCATATGCTTAGAGACAAAAACCGAATAATTTGGATGCTGTGAATATTTTATTGACGAAGCTATTTAAACATGAATATACTATACCAGTTTCAAAATTTTACTTTTTGGTTATTTTTAATGTTATTTTTGGTTATTTTTTTAAAAATAATTTATTTTGACTTGTAACATCTGAAAAGTTTCAATTTTGTTTTCTAAAAATATCATCCAATTGACATTGTTTAGTTTTACTTTGTAATTATTCAAGTTGTCAGACTTTATGTCTATTGACAAGATATTTAAGAATAAATTTTAATTAGATAGTTTTTTTTATTATCATTTTAATATTTCAAACTTTTCAGCAGTATAAACCGAAGATACAAAGTACTGTTTGACAATGATTAATTGTAGTTGTAAGTGTTTATTCATCAATGTTTTTCAAAAAAAAACTAAAATGTCTTTTGTATTCTTAGTATTCATAATCTTAACACCCAATACTATGATATTGGTGAAGGATATTGGTATTCTCGAAAAAGGCAAAGGTTTAAAAAATATTAAATTTGATTATTAATTTATTTGTTACTGCAATCGAATGGTGTATAAATGATAATAAGTGTTACAAAATAGCCAATAAATGTCATTATTTAATAAACTATCTAAAATATAGTAGGCATGTTATATAATTTTCACGAATAAATCTTATATTACCTTAGCAAATATTTAAATGACACATGATTTAAAATATTTGTATATGTTATATGTTAAATTGCAAACACCAAATAACTTGAATAAAATCATTTAGTTAAAACAATATTTAAGTATTTGACATTTCAATTTATCACTGACCTAAACTAATATTTTTAAAGGATGACGTGTCTTTCGTTTTTAAGTTAAACATAATGAAATTTATTTAGGTATATTAAAATTAAAGCATCATATTTATCATTCTTAAAATCCATGTTTAATTGTAATTCCGACCGTGAGATCTTATCATCTGAATTATAATGCTATTATAACTTAATTTCTATGCATAAGTTTCTTCTCAAAAGTCTAACGATGTTAGCATCATATTATTATTATTACGTTAAATTGTATTGATTTACGACAGTTTGTTTAAAATTTGTTTTGATAATTATGTTTTGGTTATAAAAATATATAAATAGCTTCCACTAAGACAATCCATTCTCATTATATTCTTTTTTGTACCATAATATTTACTCGATCATTTTTAAGTTTTAGCAGATATGACTACTAGTACCTCCCAATTGACAACCCTGTTCATTGTTGTAGCTTTGGTGTGTGCATTTGTTCCTGCTTTCTCTGTAGAAGAAGGCGAAGCAAAAACATTATGGGATACATGCCTTCTTAAAATCACTCCTAAGTGTGCTTTGGATATAATCGGAGTTGTCTTTGGAAACGGAACCATCACTGATGCGTGTTGTCATGATCTTGTCGAAGAAGGAAAAGTGTGTCACGACACGCTGATCAAATACATTTCAGATAGACCCCACCTAGTTGCTAACGAAACCCAATACTTGAAGAAGAGAGATGA
>NW_006256895.1:5774789-5774998 GCF_000478725.1 Eutrema salsugineum
TTTCAATTTTGTTTTCTAAAAATATCATCCAATTGACATTGTTTAGTTTTACTTTGTAATTATTCAAGTTGTCAAACTTTATGTCTATTGACAAGATATTTAAGAATAAATTTTAATTGGACAGGTTTTTTTTAAAATCATTTTAATATTTCAAACTTTTCAGCAGTATAAACCGAGGATACAAAGTACTGTTTGACAATGATTAATTG
>NW_006256895.1:5775098-5829739 GCF_000478725.1 Eutrema salsugineum
CTAAAATATCTTTTGTATTCTTAGTATTCATAATCTTAACACCCAATACTATGATATTGGTGAAGGATATTGGTATTCTCGAAAAAGGCAAAGGTTTAAAAAATATTAAATTTGATTATTAATTTATTTGTTACTGCAATCGAATGGTGTATAAATGATAATAAGTGTTAAAAAATAGCCAATAAATGTCATTATTTAATAAACTATCTAAAATATAGTAGGCATGTTATATAATTTTCACGAATAAATCTTATATTACCTTAGCAAATATTTAAATGACACATGATTTAAAATATTTGTATATGTTATATGTTAAATTGCAAACACCAAATAACTTGAATAAAATCATTTAGTTAAAACAATATTTAAGTATTTGACATTTCAATTTATCACTAACCTAAACTAATATTTTTTAAGGATGATGTGTCTTTCGTTTTTAAGTTAAACATAATGAAACTTATTTAGGTATATTAAAATTAAAGCATCATATTTATCATTCTTAAAATCCATGTTTAATTGTAATTCCGACCATGAGATCTTATCATCTGATTTATAATGCTATTATAACTTAATTTCTATGCATAAGTTTCTTCTCAAAAGTCTAACGATGTTAGCATCATATTATTATTATTACGTTAAATTGTATTGAATTACGACAGTTTGTTTAAAATTTGTTTTGATAATTATGTTTTGGTTATCAAAACATATAAATAGCTTCCACTAAGACAATCCATTCTCATTATATTCTTTTTTGTACCATAATATTTACTCGATCATTTTTAGGTTTTAGCAGATATGACTACAAGTACCTCCCAATTGACAACCCTGTTCATTGTTGTAGCTTTGGTGTGTGCATTTGTTCCTGCTTTCTCTGTAGAAGAAGGTGAAGCAAAAACATTATGGGATACATGCCTTCTTAAAATCACTCCTAAGTGTGCTTTGGATATAATCGGAGTTGTCTTTGGAAACGGAACCATCACTGATGCTTGTTGTCATGATCTTGTCGAAGAAGAAAAAGTGTGTCACGACACGCTGATCAATTACATTTCAGATAGACCCCACCTAGTTGCTAACGAAACCGAATACTTGAAGAAGAGAGATGATTTGTGGACTCATTGTGTCTCAGTCACTAAAACTGCTTAAACTGTGTACTGATTATAATATATGATCAAATAAATTCTTAATTTACTTTCATAATATTTTTTTTTTACCACAAATACTGTTGTCTCTCTTGCAATATAAACAAATTTGTGAAAGAGTATATCTTTGCAGACTGATTTCTAAAATGCATAATTATCTACTCATTTTTAAAACTAAAAATTTGTTCATTAAGATTTCTCCAAAATTATCCGAAAGTTGAGTACTGAGAGTTGCAACCAATATTGTTGGCTGAGCTTTAATTTTTGACTAAAATGTATGTCTTAGATCTCTTACAAGTTTTCTTATAAACACTGATTTTAAACTTATGTTGAAAATGTGAAGAACAAAAAGAAATCGAATATACTATATTCATCGATTACTTCGAAATCATATATAAAATATCTTACAAAAACATTTATTTTTTTTCAATTAAAAATTTTTGTTCTCTACTCAGCATAAAGTTTTTTTTATAGGTTGAGAAAAGTCCATATATTTTATAAAATAAATCCTTTTTATGGTAAATGTGCTTTGCTAAAGATCGTTCATGAAAAGATCAATAAGCTTGTATATATATATATATATAATCGTTAAAATCATATCATATGCTTGGAGACAAAAACCGAATAATTTAGATGCTGTGAATATTTTATTGACGAAGCTATTTAAACATGAATATACTATACCAGTTTCAAAATTTTACTTTTTGGTTATTTTTTATGTTATTTTTGGTTATTTTTTTAAAAAAAAATTATTTTGACTTGTAACATCTGAAAAGTTTCAATTTGGTTTTCTAAAAATATCATCCAATTGACATTGTTTAGTTTTACTTTGTAATTATTCAAGTTGTCAAACTTTATGTCTATTGACAAGATATTTAAGAATAAATTTTAATTGGACAGGTTTTTTTTAATATCATTTTAATATTTCAAACTTTTCAGCCGTATAAACCGAGGATACAAAGTACTGTTTGACAATGATTAATTGTAGTTGTAAGTGTTTATTCATAAATGTTTTTCAATAAAAATCTAAAATGTCTTTTGTATTCTTAGTATTCATAATCTTAACACCCAATACTATGATATTGGTGAAGGATATTGGTATTCTCGAAAAAGGGAAAGGTTTAAAAAATATTAAATTTGATTATTAATTTATTTGTTACTGCAATCGATGGTGAATAAATGATAATAAGTGTTACAAAATAGCCAATAAATGTCATTATTTAATAAACTATCTAAAACATAGTAGGCATGCTATATAATTTTCACGAATAAATCTTATATTACCTTAGCAAATATTTAAATGACACATGATTTAAAATATTTGTATATGTTATATGTTAAATTGCAAACACCAAATAACTTGAATAAAATCATTTAGTTAAAACAATATTTAAGTATTTGACATTTCAATTTATCACTGACCTAAACTAATATTTTTTAAGGATGATGTGTGTTTTGTTTTTAGGTTAAACATAATGAAACTTATTTAGGTATATTAAAATTAAAGCATCATATTTATCATTCTTAAAATCCATGTTTAATTGTAATTCCGACCGTGAGATCTTATCATCTGATTTATAATGCTATTATAACTTAATTTCTATGCATAAGTTTCTTCTCAAAAGTATAACGATGTTAGCATTATATTATTCTTATTACGTTAAATGGTATTGATTTACGATGGTTTCTTTAAAATTTGTTTTGATAATTATGTTTTGGTTATAAAACATATAAATAGCTTCCACTAAGACAATCCATTCTCATTATATTCTTTTTTGTACCATAATATTTACTCGATCATTTTTAAGTTTTAGCAGATATGACTACAAGTACCTCCCAATTGACAACCCTGTTCATTGTTGTAGCTTTGGTGTGTGCATTTGTTCCTGCTTTCTCTGTAGAAGAAGGTGAAGCAAAAACATTATGGGATACATGCCTTCTTAAAATCACTCCTAAGTGTGCTTTGGATATAATCGGAGTTGTCTTTGGAAACGGAACCATCACTGATGCGTGTTGTCATGATCTTGTCGAAGAAGGAAAAGTTTGTCACGACACGCTGATCAAATACATTTCAGATAGACCCCACCTAGTTGCTAACGAAACCCAATACTTGAAGAAGAGAGATGATTTGTGGACTCATTGTGTCTCAGTCACTAAAACTGCTTAAACTGTGTACTGATTATAATATATGATCAAATAAATTCTTAATTTACTTTCATAATATTTTTTTTTTTTACCACAAATACTGTTGTCTCTCTTGCAATATAAACAAATTTGTGAAAGAGTATATCTTTGCAGACTGATTTCTAAAATGCATAATTATCTACTCATTTTTAAAACTAAAAATTTGTTCATTAAGATTTCTCCAAAATTATCCGAAAGTTGAGTACTGAGAGTTGCAACGAATATTGTTGGCTGAGCTTTAATTTTTGACTAAAATGTATGTCTTAGATCTCTTACAAGTTTTCTTATAAACACTGATTTTAAACTTATGTTGAAAATGTGAAGAACAAAAAGAAATCGAATATACTATATTCATCGATTACTTCGAAATCATATATAAAATATCTCACAAAAACATTTATTTTTTTTTCAATTAAAAATTTTTGTTCTCTACTCAGCATAAAGTTTTTTATAGGTTGAGAAAAGTCCATATATTTTATAAAATAAATCCTTTTTATGGTAAATGTGCTTTGCTAAAGATCGTTCATGAAAAGATCAATAAGCTTGTATATATATATATATATATATATATAATCGTTAAAATCATATCATATGCTTGGAGACAAAAACCGAATAATTTGGATGCTGTGAATATTTTATTGACGAAGCTATTTAAACATGAATATACTATACCAGTTTTAAAATTTTACTTTTTGGTTATTTTTAATGTTATTTTTGGTTATTTTTTTTAAACAAAATTATTTTGACTTGTAACATCTGAAAAGTTTCAATTTTGTTTTCTAAAAATATCATCCAATTGACATTGTTTAGTTTTACTTTGTAATTATTCAAGTTGTCAAACTTTATGTCTATTGACAAGATATTTAAGAATAAATTTTAATTGACAGGTTTTTTTTAATATCATTTTAATATTTCAAACTTTTCAGCAGTATAAACCGAGGATACAAAGTACTGTTTGACAATGATTAATTGTAGTTGTAAGTGTTTATTCATAAATGTTTTTCAAAAAAAATCTAAAATGTCTTTTGTATTCTTAGTATTCATAATCTTAACACCCAATACTATGATATTGGTGAAGGATATTGGTATTCTCGAAAAAGGCAAAGGTTTAAAAAATATTAAATTTGATTATTAATTTATTTGTTACTGCAATCGAATGGTGAATAAATGATAATAAGTGTTACAAAATAGCCAATAAATGTCATTATTTAATAAACTATATAAAATAAAGTAGGCAAACTATATAATTTTCTCGTATAAATCTTATATTACCTTAGCAAACATTTAAATGACACATGATTTTAAATATTTGTACATGTTATATGTTAAACTGCAAACACCAAATAACTTGAATGAAATCATTTAGTTAAAACAAGAGATCCCGAACAAGTGTAAGATGGTGTGTCGATTTTCACTTCAAGGTATGGAGTAATGGTTGTTTGATTCGAATGGATCTTGCTTTCCGCGGTTTAGGCTATTGGGTTTGGGTCAGTTTTGGAAAAAGTCAACAGAAAGGATTCTGCAGGAAAATAACTCCCCATCTGCGGAAGTATTTGAGGCAAGTCATGACTAATAAGATGATTCCGGTCATCGATTTCTGGAGATTTCATATCGCAAATCGAATGTTACAATCAATGCAGAATCTCTACGGCTCAAAACAGGGGCAATATATAAAGAGGAGAGGTGTCATAGATTATACTCACAACCACTTCTCTATTCTCTCTGACTTCTCTTCTCAGTACTCCGATCTCTTTACACAGAAAAAACAAATGGCTCAGAGCAACTTGGTTAAACAAAATGGATCGGGTATGAAAGATGAGAAGTCTCTTAAGCGGTTGAAGATCACGGTTCCACACTTTGACAACACAAATCTGATCGAAAGCTATTCAAGAACGCTAATCGGTCGGTGTATGAATCCACAGATGCAAGACATGAAGGCTTTGCTGTTCATGCTCCCCAGAATCTGGAAAGTTGAAGAGAGAGTGGCTGGTGTGGATTTGGGATTAGGCCGATTCCAGTTCTATTTACAATGAGGAAGATATAGCTGAGGTAATGAAAATGGAACCTTTTCATTTTGATTACTGGATGCTCTCGTTGGTGTGGTGGATGCCGGTGGTGGACCCAAGTTACCCAACAGCGATTATGTTGGGTTCGTATAATTGGCGTTCCATTACACTTCTGGCCGATGAAACTTTCCGATGTATTGGGAAAGCCCTTGGGGATGTCAAAGCGGTCAACCTAGATGATGGAAAGATTCAAGTGGTTATTCATGGACAGAAACCATTGTGCTTTGAAACTGTCGTGGAGTTCCATGGTGGGGAGGAAACGGTCGTGTACTTACGCTATGAGAGGCTGTTCGGTTACTGCCGCATCTGCTTTAGCTTATGTCACGACCACCAGCGGTGTCCGACTCGGTCAGGTGGGGCAGATCGTACGATAAAGGAGGATAACGGTGAGGACCAAGGAAAAAATCAAGGAGCTGCGTCTTATAGAGCTGCGATGTTGCATGGGAATGCCGGAAACAAAGGAAAGGGGAATAAATGCAGGTTTTGGTGGATCACAAAATGGTTCATAAAAGGGAAAATACAAGGTTTTTGATCAGAAGGAGAGTTCTCGTCAAAACACTACTGAAGAAGGCACAAGGCAGCAGCGAAGCAGATCGGAACGGAAACACGGTGAAGGCCCATCTCACTATACCCGGCCTTCTAGTTATGTCCCTCCCAAGGATATGCATCAGAAGTATACACTCAAGTGCTATGGGGAACAAATCAAGGCAGCTGGAAATAATTCAGGAACTCTCGGATCAAGATAAGGTGAATAAAAAAAAAGTGAAAAATGGAAAGAGAAAGGAATGCAAATGAAACAATCTGACAAAGGTATGACTTCTTCGATTTTGCCTTTGGAAAATACAGTGAGGAAGAGCTTGAATTTTGAGGATGGTGAATTCGCTAGTTTTGAATCTCGGGAAACAGATTTACTGGAAACGGAAAACATGAATTGGTTAGCGGAAATTACTGATTCCTTTGGTAACTTTGAAGAAGTGATTATGAGTGAGGAGATTTCAGGTGATGCTAATGGGATCGGTATGATGGTAGGCTATTCATACGTCTGTGCCTCGAGTTCTAGAACATACGTAGTTGGTTACCTTTATCACTTGTTTAAAATCGACATAGCCTAGTCCATGAATCCCTGCGATACCCTTAAGCCCCAACGTTTGTCTTTTATTGTTTACAACCTTCGATTTAGTTTGCTTTTCATTCGCTATTTACTTGCTTCCATTCGCCTTTCTTTAATCACTTTTTACTTGGTTTACTTGCTTTCGTTCTTAATTGATTTTGCTTGCTTTGCTTTCTAGTTTAGATTTCGTGATAACCAAAACCCAAAACCAAAACCCAAACTGTGTAGTTCTAGTGTGATTTAAGCATTGCCGTGAATTCGTACTGAAACAACTAAATCTCTGTGGATCGATACCCTAAGTACTACAGCGCACATCTGTGCACTTGCAGACATTCAGGGGTTATAAATTTAAAACCTGAAGCTTAGTAGAACAAACCAATACCCCGTTTACAATTGCAATCAGCTTGTGTAGTGATTGAGAAGACAGCTCGATCAAACAACCTAGGTCTGGTTACATGAGGTCGATTTTCTGTTGAACAGGCTTCAGAAAGAGGTTGAAAGCTCTCCTGATCTGAGAAGTCGTGCTCCACCATGGGTGAGGAGCTTGGAGCCGCGGTGGAAGTGGCTCTGGCCACGGGTGAAGTGGTCGCAGCTGCGGTCAGCTTCCTCCGGCTCTCCATGCTTGCTTCTTCAATCTCTTCTTCTCCATTGGTGTTCTCTTGCTTCCAGTGGTTGCCAGGCACGTCTTGGGTATCTAAATCATTGATTCCAGAGTTCAGATCATACTCCTTATGATCTTTAGAATTTTTTCAACTTTCTCTTCTACTTCATCTAAAGCATAGACAACTTTGTCTAAAGTAGCATCAAGCTCTTCTTTCTTGTTTGTGATCTTTTCCATCTCTTCACTCATCTCTATCTTGTCTCCATCAGAGTACCACTTGCTGTCTTTGAAATCTCTCTCCAATCTTCGATCAGAATATTGCAGCCTCTTTGTCCCTTAAGTGTTTGACGAAGGGTGATCGTGTTCTTTGCCTCGCCTTCTTCGATGTCTTTAAGCCTCTTCTCTAGAATTGCACTGTCTTTGATGATCAAAATCATGCCTGGAGGGTGATTCACATGCGCAGGGAGCTTCACACAGATCGCAGGACCCTTCACTCGGGGTTAGGGTTTCTCCTTGGATGATCCATGCTTCAAAGGTTTATGAAACTAGGGCAAACAGAATAAAAAATAAGCAGAAAAAAAAAATTAGGGTGTTTATAAATTTGATTTACTTCCTATGTTGCTTTGGCAGAAACTCGACATATATATATAGTCTTCTGCGGCTTCAACCTCCCCGGCAACGGCGCCAAAAACTTGATGGGCTTGCGGGCCTAGGGTTGTTTTTTAACAAGCCCGTTGGTCCTCCAAAAGTTTTAAATTAATAAAACCCTAGTGTCTGCAAGTGCACATATGTACGTTATAGGACTTAGGGTGTCGATCCACAGGGAGGATGTCTCTAGAAACAACAAACTGGGAAGTAAGCAAAGTCATAAACCAATTAAAACTTTGGGGTTTGTGGTTGAGATCCTAAACTAAACCTAATCTAATATTCACAAGAAATGCAATGCATGATGAATTGTTAAAAGAACATCTAAAGCATATCGACTGAAATTAAAGACTCTTGAACTCATAGGTGGTGACTTCGACTTCTCCGGTTTACTCTAATCGATGTATGATGGCATTTCCAATTAGCTTCCGGGCGATTTATCTTCATCTGTTTTTGGGAATCTGCATGGAACTAGAATATAAATATATATTATTAATCAACTCTTGTCACCTTAATGAACTAATCTCTTAGATCTAGAAATTAACTCTCGCTCTCATGCTAAAATTAAGATCATGCATTAGACATTGAATTCGTCTGCTCACATCTTCTCTATAGGTAGCTTTCGACTCCTTTAGTGACTATGTTCCTCTAAAGCTAGGTACAGATGATCTGATACAGCACACTCATGACTCTTATCAATCCTAGGCTCATAGAATAGGTCATAAATCTACTCTCATGCTTTATGAACAACTTATAATAGATAAGATCCAGAATATGGTCTAGAACAATCGAAATCCTAATCGATATATATGCTTATCAATATCTTCAAACAACTTGACTCTTTGGGACTAATCTACATGATGCAATGAATGATGAATGACATAGAAGAATGCAAAAGAATAAAACAGAAAAGTTAATAAGATAAAAAAGAGAAAGAACAATGGATCTGGGGAAGAATCTGATAACACCGTATTTTGACCACTTTTATGGATCGTTTTGAAATATTTTTTCTATGTTTTAAATTGCTTTTAAGTACTTTTATTATGTTTTTCTAGTATTTGTAGTTCCAAGGCTCTTTTCAGGTAACTTAGGAAAAAGCTTAACAAAATGGATAGAAAACCAGATTTCAGCTCAGAGTCAAACCGTCATAAGTTCACCCCTGATTGAAGGCCTTCTCACCGTCCGATCCAGCTCAAATTTGGAGACCTTAAAGATGGAAGTATCAGCTTTCCAGTGCACTTTACAGCTTGGCAATCCAACGGTTCAATCAAAAGATACGCGAAGAGCAAGATGTCCCGTAAACCAGCCGGCAAGCACTTCCACCCGCGGCCAAACACTCATTCCCCGCGGTCAGGAGCATCCCGACCGCGGCAAACCACTCATCCATCGCGGTCTCACTTGTCCTGACCGCGGCCATCAACCTCCGAGCCCAAAAAGCCCATTTCTGAAGCCCATATTTGGAGAAACCCTAAGTGACGTCCAGAGAGGTCTTGAGCACTATAAATACATGTCTTAGGAGCCCTAGAAATGGTGCAACCTTAGAGAACCGAATTATTTGCTTCATACTTTTATTGTTTTTGCTTTAGCTTTTAGGGAGAGAGAGATTTGTTCTCTTGAACCCTTGTTCTTTCTTTTTCAATTTCGATTTCTATTCTACATCTTAATACTATGTCTTTGATTTCGTTCATTATGTCTGAGTAGTTTTATTGTTGGGATTAAGGGATTTTTTATGGGGATTTATATGTTCGATGAGGATTCCATGAGCTTTTGAGCCGAATCTTAGAACTTTTTCTTCTGAATTCGTTTTTACTGCATGAGAGTAGCGTCATGAACTACAATCTGATCCAGAGCTTGGTGACACGAAAGTGTTCATCAGGAATCAGATCTAGTTTGGGAGAGCAAAACAAACATAGGAGTGGAAACCTACCTATGGGCGATTTGTGAATTAGGACGAGTCTTAAACATAATGCATCTCTTCTCTTCCAGGGCCAGAGTGGAAACCTACTGGTCAGGGTTGAGAGAGATAGTTGTCTATGATCAAGACAGTGGCGTATTCATACGTCCGTGACTCCAGTTCGAAAAGTTTAAGCTAAGATCTTACAAAATTTCCTCCCTAGCAATGTTTTGAATCGTTCGTACCCCTGAGAAAACTTCCCTGAACCCCAACGCTTTCTTTCTCCATTGTTTTACACCGATTTTCTTTAAAGCTTTAGTTCAATATTATCTTTTCTTTTTAGTTCATTTTCATTTAAGCATTAGAATATCCGTTTTTATCATTTTTAGTCATTTTTATTAAGTTTAGTTATTACGTCATTTAATTCTTGTATTCTCTTTTAATATTTCGTTTTTAGATTTTAAACACACTACCAAACCCCTACAAAACCGTTTTTGTTCTAGACTTCCTTACTTTAACTTATTTCAAAGGCTTTTTGCAGGAAAAGATCCTCCTTCCCTGTGGATTCGATCCCTAAGTACTGCAATTGATCAGCTGTGCACTTGCGGCTATTGATTTCAATTAGGGTAAAACTTGAGAACCCACGACACACCACATCAAGTCACCATCAAGTTTTTGGCGCCGTTGCTGGGGAAGTCACGCATTTTCTTTTCTGAAAAACCCCGAGAAAGGTTAGTAAATCGACTCTAGAACCTCCTTTTCTGCAACTTTCCATTTTTCGGTTATTTTGTTTCCATTTCAGAAGATATGGATCCTATAAATCAAAATATACACTATGAGGAAGGTTTCTATAACACTCCTCAAGCCACCAGACGCATAGAGAAGCATCTACGCGATCTCTACGAAGAAACTCAACCCGAAGACTACAGAACGTTCCAGAAGGAGCCCTATGCACCTCAAATGGCAAACCCTAAATACTCTATGTATCGCCTACCTCACCAAGTTCTCCAGCAAGATGAGAACGTCCAGCTCAGCAACAGACTGAGTCAGCTCGAAGGCGTGATCAGACAGTTCATAGAAGCTCAAGCAACCGCTACAACTGCTCTAAACGAAAGGATTGATGGGATATCGAAACTTTTCAATGAAAAATCGATAACCTAGCCTCACAAGTCAATTCAATAGAAGAACGTACAACCAAGGATGCAGCTATGATTGCTAACAGGTTCAACAGCATGGAGGAAGAGCAAGCAAAGCACAACTATGAGCTTCGCAACACCAAAAACAAAGTCATGGACCTGGATTTCAAACTCGATGATGTGGACAAGGCCTTAAACGAAGCTAAGAACGAGTCTTATGACTTTACAGTCGAAGTTTCAGAGAAGGTGTACAAAGTCATCGACAAAACCAAAGAGCTTGACTCAACCATGGACAAAGTAGTTTATGCTCTTGATGAAGTTGAAGAAAAGGTTGAGGAGATCATGCAAGGACTTGGAGATCAGATTCCAGCACCCAAAACTAAAGAATCAAGTCCAGAGAGGAAGTACATCAAGCCAGAAGACCCAGGAGACCACCCAGGAGGCAAAGGAGGAAGCAACAGCAGCAGAGCAGCTCGGAGACCGCGGACAACAAGCGCTACCCCGCGGTCGTGATGGGCCTGCCCGCGGCCCATGGTCGCTTCCCCGCGTTCGCGTCACCTGCAGTCAAGACCAACCGTAAAAACGTTCCAAAACAGTCCCGTTCAGCTCATACAAGCATCTGTACGTCTGGTACACCTCCTGGGATGACTAAACCACTTCAACAACAACTGGTTTGCTCCATAAGCACCCAAAGATCTGAAGAAGAGGACAAGTCATGGCCTTGCAACATGGCTTTGTCTTGTGAAGATGAGTATGAAGAGCAATACTCTGAAGATGAAGAGTATGGGTTGTTTGTAGAAGATCCAAACGCAGGATATTCCTCAGAAGACGACTCAGGAGAGATTCAATGGATCACCAACAACATCAGTAGAGAAAAACTAATGGAGTTCAACAACGTAGTCAGGTCATTCCCTGCTCATTTAAGCTTTGATGAAATCTGGAAACTTGGTCGTTTGCAAGTCTTTTTCAGGTACTGCAAGGAGTCTAAAGAGGATATCCATAGATACTTTATGAGAGCTCGATACATGACAACACCAGAGCAGCTGTCTATGCGATTCACCTAAAAAATCCAGAAGACTGCAGCCACTACACCAACAAAATCAGCAAAGAAAAGCTCGATGAATTCAATGATGTGGTTCGAAATTTGCCTGAAGAAATCACGTTTGCTAGAGCTTGCAAGGACTTCATGTTAGGCCACTACTTCTGTGAGAGAAAAGAATCAATCCCTGAGATAGAGGACTTGTTCAATCATGCCAGAAGAGGTAAACCTGTTCGAACACTTCATAAAATCGAAGGTGTAGGTCAGTTTCTTCGCTCTTGTTCTATTAGAGGAGAAATGTTTAAAAACGTGCTATGTGATTCTGGAGCTTGTCTTAACATGATGTCCAAGGCAATTGCTTTGAGACTTGGTATCAAACACCTGCGCAGGACTAGAGCAAAGATTAGTTTAGCTGATGATTCAAATGCAACACCTCAAGAAATAGTTCATGAAATTCCTTTGAGAATAGGAGATTGCATAGTGCCTGTCGACTTCTACATTGTCGAAACAAGAGATGCAACATATCCAGTGATTCTGGGATGGTCTTTTCTAGCAACTTCCGGAGCTATAATGGACTGGCCAAACCGGAGGATTTCATTTGCTAATATCGACAAAGATGTCTTCACAGAAGCTGTTCCATACAACAGCAAAGCAGGAAAATGTTCTGCAGCAGAAGAGTTTGAAGAAGAACTTTGGAGTGACGAAGAACCTGCTAAGCAAAGCAAGGAGATGTCGAAAAAGACTTGTCTCAGGACAAGGTCTTCTTCATTGGAATAAGTCACGTTCAACACCAAAAGTCGAGCTAAACGACTTAAAACAAAAGCGCCGAATGGGAGGCAACCCATTTAGGTATTGTTTTCTTTAGGATTTTTCTTTCTTTTTCTTTTGATCTTTTTCTTTTTCTTAGTTTCAGGTGTTTCTTATAAAACAAAAAGCAAAAAAAAAAAATCAAAAAACCAGAAAAAACCAAAAAGAAGGATGGTTCCTGACTACTCGGCCCAGCAGGAACCAAGGAGAAGCAGGAAGAGGCCGCGATATAAGCCCCCGCGATCGCAGACGTTCTGACCGCGGGAAACGACCCATCGACCGCGGTCGCGTGAATATGACCGCGGCCAAGTGTTTGTTTGCCGCGGTCGTGCAGCCCCTGACCGCGACACTTGGTCGTTGAAATCCAAACCCGACCCAAACCACCCCTTTCACCTCATTTCACCTCACCAATCACCCTCCACCTCATTCATCACCACCTAATCACCTTCCCAAATCCTTCGAATGAATCCGGTTCATCTCCACCAGCATCCCGGATCCAGGTAAGTTCTCTTTGTCCTTACCAATTCGATTATTTATGCATTTTTCTCATCCAATCTCGACTTGTTTCACACTGAGGACAGTGTGATTTAAGTCTGGGAGAGGATTTCATCCCTTTCTAACCACTTTTTTTTCATGAGTCTTGCATTATCTACACTTTTTGCATTTTCCTTAAAGTTTTTCAAAATCGGTTTTCAAAACAAAATACGTTTTAAAGGGAATGGTGAACATGAATCAATGAAGTTGACTGTGTGCTTTAGACTGTTCCTAGTGACATGCTCATTCATGATTTAGGACTAGCTAGGCGGTAGCTAAGCACATTTGAAACGAAGTACCCCAGAGAAATTTGAATAATTTCGATTTAGATGAAGGGATACACTAGCTCTGTTTTATTTGGACTTAATTTGGACTTAATTTTCTCATTGAAGCATTAGACCAGGGAAACGAATCATACATTCAAGACTCCTTTATCCTTTTACCACTCTCTGTTGATCCTGAATGGCTAGTTCATCTTTAGCTAGTTCCCCACCTTAACCAATCCTCTTTCAAACCACATGCACTCTTGTTCTCTATTGTCTTATATGCAGATAAGTGCAAAAACGTTGGAGAGAAAGAGGAACGACGCAGTTTTTAGTCACCAAGGACATAGACCTGCGATTTGCCGGAAAAGTTCCCGGAAGGATTCAACACAAGAGGAAACTCAGTTTTCCTTAGAAAAATCTCAAATTTTGGTACAATCTCATCCTCTAGTCTCTCTCTTTAAAAGGCATTTCCTTTCCACCAAAAAAAAAAAAAATCCGAAAATAAGAAAAGAAAGAAAATAAAAGCCTTAGAGAGTCTAGAGAGGTCGAATTTTAAGTCCCAAGGCAACTGGAGTTTGATTTTATGGAGTTTTGGAGATTGTTTTCTGAATCCCGGAAAGAATCTAAGTCTGGGGAATAGCTGTTTACAACAAAAGAGGAAGGATTATGCAACAACATTTGGCAAGAAGAAGTGACTGGAAACTGTGGTCATCAACAGGTCCTTATCTCTCTTGCTCTTTTGCATATTATCTTGCATCCTCCAGATCTTCAGGTAACCCGAAACACTTTAACTCCACCACTTAAATAGCCCTTTAATGCCAAACGCCGTCTACCCTGGATGATGTCTTTAATGAGAACTCACTATTGAACTTAATGAATGTAGAGAGCTAGTTGACTGAAATCAAGATTTCAATTGTTTAAGTTTTGCATGACGGAAAAAGTGGACTAGTATCTCTTGTGCTTTGGTGAGAATTTTCTAGACTAAGTTGTGGATTGATGCACTATCTTTGGTCCTAGTTTAGGAGTTCATGTCTATGAGATTTGTGCATTTCCTATTTTTGTTTTCACATAACCAGTTTAGGCTTTTGCTTTGTTTGAGGACAAACAAAGGTTTAAGTCTGGGGGAGTTGATAACACCGTATTTTGACCACTTTTATGGATCATTTTGAAATATTTTTTCTATGTTTTAAATTGCTTTTAAGTACTTTTATTACGTTTTTCTAGTATTTGTAGTTCCAAGACTCTTTTCAGGTAACTTAGGGAAAAACTTAACAAAATGGATAGAAAACCAGATTTCAGCTCAGAGTCAAACCGTCAGAAGTTCACCCCTGATTGAAGGCCTTCTCACCGTCCGATCCAGCTCAAATTTGGAGACCTTAAAGATGGAAGTATCAGCTTTCCAGTGCACTTTACAGCTTGGCAATCCAACGGTTCAATCAAAAGATACGCGAAGAGCAAGATGTCCTGTAAACCAGAAGGCAAGCACTTCCACCCGCGGCCAAACACTCATTCCCCGCGGTCAGGAGCATCCCGACCGCGGCAAACCACTCATCCACCGCGGTCTCACTTGTCCTGACCGCGGCCATCAACCTCCGAGCCCAAAAAGCCCATTTCTGCAGCCCATATTTGGAGAAACCCTAAGTGACGTCCAGAGAGGTCTTGAGCACTATAAATACATGTCTTAGGAGCCCTAGAAATGGTGAAACCTTAGAGAACCGAATTATTTACTTCATACTTTTATTGTTTTTGCTTTAGCTTTTAGGGAGAGAGAGATTTGTTCTCTTGAACCCTTGTTCTTTCTTTTTCAATTTCGATTTCTATTCTACATCTTAATACTATGTCTTTGATTTCGTTCATTATGTCTGAGTAGTTTTATTGTTGGGATTAAGGGATTTTTTATGGGGATTTATATGTTCGATGAGGATTCCATGAGCTTTTGAGCCGAATCTTAGAACTTTTTCTTCTGAATTCGTTTTTACTGCATGAGAGTAGCGTTATGAACTACAATCTGATCCAGATGCTTGGTGACACGAAAGTGTTCATCAGGTATCAGATCTAGTTTGGGAGAGCAAAACAAACATAGGAGTGGAAACCTACCTATGGGCAATTTGTGAATTAGGACGAGTCTTAAACATAATGCATCTCTTCTCTTCCAGGGCCAGAGTGGAAACCTACTGGTCAGGGTTGAGAGAGATAGTTGTCTATGATCACGACAGTGGCGTATTCATACGTCCGTGACTCCAGTTCGAAAAGTTTAAGCTAAGATCTTACAAAATTTCCTCCCTAGCAATGTTTTGAATCGTTCGTACCCCTGAGAAAACTTCCCTGAACCCCAACGCTTTCTTTCTCCATTGTTTTACACCGATTTTCTTTAAAGCTTTAGTTCAATATTTTCTTTTCTTTTTAGTTCATTTTCATTGAAGCATTAGAATATCCGTTTTTATCATTTTTAGTCATTTTCATTAAGTTTAGTTATTACGTCATTTGATTCTTGTATTCTCTTTTAATATTTCGTTTTTAGATTTTAAACACACTACCAAACCCCTACAAAACCGTTTTTGTTCTAGACTTCCTTACTTTAACTTATTTCAAAGGATTTTCGCAGGAAAAGATCCTCCTTCCCTGTGGATTCAATCCTTAAGTACTGCAATTGATCAGCTGTGCACTTGCGGCTATTGATTTCAATTAGGGTAAAACTTGACAACCCACGACACACCACATCAAGTCACCATCAGAATCCCCATCTCCATCACCTAACCTTAGAAAAACAGAGTTTGGTGGTTCAAAATCTCATTACAGGAGCACACACCCGTTTAGGACTGCTAAACAATGCATTTATAGGTCCTAAGGTCTTCCAGGTCTCATTTAAGGGTTCTCTGAAGAGAAATGGCGAAGTGGGCTTTGATGTTGGGCCTTGTGGCTCGTCCTAAGGTCCACCGGGGGTGAGAGTCTTCAGGTAAAACATGTGTTTCCCGCAGGAATTGTTCTCCCATTATCTTTTGATTGCACCGTTAGATCTTTGTGATGTAAAGTGCTATAAAAAGCTGGTTGTCTCCTCTTGATTATCTCCAAATTTGAGTTGGATCAGACGGTGGGAAGGCCTCCATTCGTTACCAAACTTCCGACGGTCTGACTCTAAGCTAAAAAAGTGGATTTCTTCCATTTAGCCTTAATTTTCCCTATTTTTCCTGAAAAGAGCCTTGAAACTACAAATACATGGAAATCATAATAAAAGTTCCTAAAACTGATTAAAAACTTTGAAAATGAAGGTTTGGGTTAAGGGTGTGGTACCAGCTAAAGATGAACTGGTCATCTAGGACAACAAAGAGTGGTATCAATAAGGAAAAGATGTCCTAGATGTATATCATGATGCCTTCTTAAAACCAATGATGAGAAAATTAGATGTCAAGATTAAGTCCAAGTAAAATGAGCTAGTATATCTTGGCAGAAAATATCTTCATGAATAGAAGTCCTCTGGTGGGATTTAGTAGTGTAAGTACTCTAGCTACTGCCTAGTCTAGTACTAAACCTTGAAAGAGCTTTTATGAGTGATTGGTGTAGAAGCAAACAGGTTGGTTATCATCATTTGATTTTGTCATTATTCCCTCAAAATGTTTTTGACCTTTGAAATCACTCTTTGAAACTCCAAAGACTTTGAAAAGGTTTTAAGAAAATCAAAAAATTTGAAAAGTTTTAAAGAAAATGTAGAATGCAATGACTCATGAAAGAAAATGTGGTTAGAAAGGGATGAAATCCTCCCCCAGACTTAAATAGTCTTTAGCTAGACTTTGCAAAGAAAAGAGTTAGTTCAAATAGGATCTTGTCTTAAGACAAGTCTTTTTCGAAATCCTCCTGTTCTGTCTTGCAGGCTCTTCATCACTCCAGAGTTCTTCTGGTTCAAATGCCTGGGCTATTTGCTCTCCTCTTTTGCTCTTAAGTGGTGTAGCTTCATAGAAGATGTCCTTGTCGATATTGGCAAAGGAAACTCGCTTGTTGGGCCAATCCATGATGGCTCCAGCAGTTGCTAAGAAAGGCCATCCAAGAATAACTGGATAAGAGTCATCTTTGGTCTTTACTATGTATAAATCGACAGGTGCAATGCAATCTCCAAATATTATAGGAATGTCTTGGGCTATCCCTCTTGGTGTTGCACTTGAATGATCTGATAAGCTAATCTTTGTCCTGGTACTTGAGATGTGCTTAATGCCAAGTCTCAAAGCAGTTAATCAAGACATCATGTTAATGCAAGCTCCAGAATCAAAAAGAATATTGAGGAATCTTTCACCTCTAATGTCACAAGAGATAAGAAATCGACCTTTGTCTTGAACTTTGTGCAGAGTTCGAAGAAAACTTAAAGGCAGCCTTGCTTCCAGACGTCGTCGAACCCATGGTAGAGAGGAATGGATTTCACAAACTTGTTGAATTCGATTAGTTTCTCTCTAGATATGCTCTTGGTTATTGGTTCTATCTTGTCATCAGATGAATCGTCCCCAGGGTTTGGATCTTTTACAAACAAACCATACTATTCATATTCTGAGAATTTCTCTTGAAGCTCATTTTCGCAAGTGTAAACCATGTTGCAAGATGCATAAGTGTTGGATTCTTCCTTTTCCTTTGATGCTTGTGACAACACCGTATTTTGACCACTTTTATGGATCATAATTATGTCTTATGCAGGTGTTTTAACTCTGTTTTCAATGGTTTTTAAAGTATTTCAATATTTTAGAGTTTCAAAAGACTTTACAAGAAACTTGGGCAAAAGATATGCAATTTTGGAACAAATAAGCAATTTTGGATAAATGTAGACCGTCAGAAGTATGGCAAGAGATGAAAACCTTCTCACCGTCTGATCACCCCCAAAATTTGAGACAACATATAGGTTCCAACCAGATTTTTAATGCACTTTGTTTGGAGACAATCCAATGGTTAGATCTTCAGATACTCCTGATGCAAGAATGACAAAAAATGCAGTTCCGGAAGAGAGCCATGAGCCGGGACCACTGCCAACACCTGTTTTCCCGCGGGTAGAGCCACCGCGACCGCAGACATTGGTCGTTCACTTTCCAGACGACTTAATTAAAGCCCAGATCAATTCCTTTCGTTATTTTAGAAGCCCTAAGTGTCCAAGACCACTCTAGAAGCTATAAATACCCTCTTTCGGTCATTCTAAAGAGGGGAGACCAATAAAGACCGAAAATTTAGACTTAGAGAGAGAGAGAGAGTTCATGTGCCTCACAAACCCTAGGAGGCCGCCCCCCTTGAAGGAGGAGCTGCCGCTGGAGGAAGCCATCGCGCCTCCATCTGCTTCTCCGTTCTTTGTTTTTCTTCCTTCTTTTCTTTAATTTCCTGTAACTTTCAATACTCTGTGATGATTGTTTACAATATGTTTGAGTAGTTTCCCAGTTGGGTTTAAAGGGAATTTTCAAATGGAATTTCGTGTGTCTTATCTATGAATCGGTAGATTTAGGATTTATAATCTTCTAGATGTTCTTCGTTTGCCTTTGATTCTACTGCGTGATTCTTTGCGGGCCACTTAGAAGCCGATCTGATATGATATGTTGCGAAAGCTTTCATTGATTGTCTGAGCTAGGGTGAAACGAACAATTCTTCTATAGGAGTGGAAACCTACCTGTAGTTGAATTGTGAGTGTTGATGAGTCTTGTCCTGCTATTGCATGTTTTCCCTTCCAGGATCAGAGTGGAAACGTACTGATCAGGGTTGCGAGAGATAGCTGTTTAGTGCTGCGAAAGTAGGCTATTCATACTTCTGTGCCTCGAGTTCTAGAACATACGTAGTTGGTTACCTTTATCACTTGTTTAAAATAGACATAGCCTAGTCCATGAATCCCTGCGATACCCTTGAGCCCCAACGTTTGTCTTTTATTGTTTACAACCTTCGATTTAGTTTGCTTTTCATTCGCTATTTACTTGCTTCCATTCGCCTTTCTTTAATCGCTTTTTACTTGGTTTACTTGCTTTTGTTCTTAATTGCTTTTGCTTGCTTTGCTTTCTATTTTAGATTTCGTGACAACCAAAACCCAAAACCAAAACCCAAACTGTTTAGTTCTAGTCTGATTTAAGCATTGCCGTGAATTCGTACTGAAACAACTAAGTCTCTGTGGATCGATACCCTAAATACTACAGCGCACATCTGTGCACTTGCAGACATTCAGGGGTTATAAATTTAAAACCTGTAGCTTAGTAGAACAAACCAATACCCCATTTACAATCGCAATCAGCTTGTGTAGTGATTGAGAAGACAGCTCGATCAAACAACCTAGGTCTGGTTACATGAGGTCGGTTTTCTGTTGAACAGGCTTCAGAAAGAGGTTGAAAGCTCTCCTGATCTGAGAAGTCGTGCTCCACCGTGGGTGAAGAGCTCGGAGCCGCGGTGGAAGTGGCTCTGGCCGCGGGTGAAGTGGTCGCAGCCGCTGTCAGCTTCCTCCGGCTCTCCATGCTTGCTTCTTCAATCTCTTCTTCTCCATGGTTGTTCTCTTGCTTCCAGTGGTTGTCAGGCACGTCTTGGGTATCCAAATCATTGATTCCAGAGTTCAGATCATACTCTTTATGATCTTTAGAAAGTTTTTCAACTTTCTCTTCTACTTCATCTAAAGCATAGACAACTTTGTCTAAAGTAGCATCAAGCTCTTCTGTCTTGTTTGTGATCTTTTCCATCTCTTCACTCATCTCTATCTTGTCTCCATGAGAGTACCACTTGCTGTCTTAGAAATCTCTCACAAATTCTTCGATCAGAAAATTGCAGCCTCTTTGTCCCTTAAGTGTTTGACGAAGGGTGATCGTGTTCTTTGCCTCGCCTTCTTCGATGTCTTTAAGCCTCTTCTCTATAATTTCATTGTCTTTGATGATATAAATCATGCCTAGAGGGTGATTCACATGCGCAGGGAGCTTCACACAGATCGCAGGACCTTCGCTCGGGGTTAGGGTTTCTCCTTGGATGATCCATGCTTCAAAGGTTTATGAAACTAGGGCAAATGGAATAAAAAATAAGCAGAAAAAAAATTAGGGTGTTTATGAATTTGATTTACTTCCTATGTTGCTTTGGCAGAAACTCGACATATATATATAGTCTTCTGCGGCTTCAACCTCCCCAGAAATGGCGCCAATTACTTGATGGGCTTGCGGGCCTAGGGTTGTTTTTTAACAAGCCCGTTGGTCCTCCAAAAGTTTTAAATTTATAAAACCCTAGTGTCTGCAAGTGCACAGATGTACGTTATAGGATTTAAGGTGTCGATCCACAGGGAGGATGTCTCTAGAAACAACAAACTGGGAAGTAAGCAAAGTCATAAACCAATAAAATTTTTGGGGTTTGTGGTTAAGATCCTAAACTAAACCTAATCTAATATTCACAAGAAATGCAATGCAGGATGAATTGTTAAAAGAACATCTAAAGCATATCGACTGAAACTAAAGACTCTTAAACTCATAGGTGGTGACTTAGACTTCTCCGGTTTACTCTAATCGATGTATGATGGCATTTCCAATTAGCTTCCAGGAGATTTATCTTCATCTGTTTCTGGGAATCTGCATGGAACTAGAATATAAATATATATGATTAACCAACTCTTGTCACCTTAATGAACTAACCTCTTAGATCTAGAAATTAACTCTCGCTCTCATGCTAAAATTAAGATCATGCATTAGACATTGAATTCGTCTGCTCACATCTTCTCTATAGGTAGCTTTCGACTCCTTTAGCGACTATGTTTTTCGAAAGCTAGGTACAGATGATCTGATACAGCACTCTCATGGCTCTTATCGATCCTAGGCTCAGAGAATAGGTCATGAATCTACTCTCATGCTTTATGAACAACTTATAATAGGTGAGATCCAGAATATGGTCTAGAACAATCGAAATCCTAATCGTTATATATGCTTATCGATATCTTCAAACAACTTGACTCTTTGGGACTAATCTACATGATGCAATGAATGATGAATGACATAGAAGAATGCAAAAGAATAAAACAGAAAAGTTAATAAAATAAAAAAGAGAAAGAACAATGGATTTGGAAAAGAATCCCTATCTCCATCACCTAACCCTTGAAAAACAGAGTTTGGTGGTTCAAAATCTCATTACAGGAGCACACACCCGTTTAGGACTGCTAAACAATGCATTTATAGGTCCTAAGGTCTTCCACGTCTCATTTAGGGCTTCTCTGGAGAGAAATGGCGAAGTGGGCTTTGATGTTGGGCCTTGTGGCTCGTCCTAATGTCCACCAGGGGTGAGAGTCTTCAGGTAAAACATGTGTTTCCCGCGGGTGAGAGTCTTCCAGGACATGTAAACTGGAACAACTTGTTCTCCCATTATCTTTTGATTGCACCGTTGGATCTTTGTGATGTAAAGTGCTAGGAAAAGATGGTTGTCTCCTCTTGATTGTCTCCAAATTTGAGCTGGATCAGACGGTGGGAAGGCCTCCATTTGTTACCAAACTTCCGACGGTCTGACTCTAAGCTAAAAAAGTGGATTTCTTCCATTTGGCCATAATTTTCCCTAAGTTTCCTGAAAAAAGCATTGAAAATACAAATACCTGGAAATCATAATAAAAGTTCCTAAAACTGATTAAAATCTTTGAAAAATTTTGAAATCAATGGTGAAAATGGGTCAAAATCGGGTGTTATCAAGGTTCTTAGTGTTTAGGGTTAGCTTTTCTAGAGAGACAAGACAGCAAGAGAGGGTTGAGCTGTTGATATCCACAGTTTCCAGTCACATTCTTCTTGCCTTCAGATTCTTGATGTCCTTTCTTCAGGTTCTCCTCATGACTCCCTCAGACTTAGATTTTGTCTAGGTTTTAAAAACCAATACTCAAATACTTGTAGCCTTTGCTTCAAATGATGGTTTTGGGTAAAGGGTGTGGTACCAGCTAAAGATGAATTGACCATCTAGGACAACAAAGAGTGGTAACAATAAGGTGAAGATTTCCTAGATGTGTATCATGATGCCTGCTAAAACCAATGATGAGAAAATTAGATGTCAAGATTATGTTCAAGTGAAATGAGCTAGTATATCCTGGCAGAAAAGATTTTCATGAATTAAATCCTCTAGTGGGAGTTCGTACTGCAAGTACTCTAGCTACCGCCTAGTCTAAATAACTAGGATGTAAAGTCTAGAAGCACATGGGTCTTACTCATCATAGTTTTGTGTCAAACATTCCTGAAAAAATACTGAAGGTCTTCTAATAAGCATAGAAAATTTTTAAAATTGCAGAAAAAGTTAAGAAAAAAAGAAAAATAGATTAGTACGGATAAACATCCTCCCCCAGACTTAAATCACACTGTCCCAAATGCGAAAAAGTTGGTGAGAAGATGGTGAATAAAAACAAAAGTCTAAAATAAAATAAAATAAAAATGGTGATAGAACGTACCGTGGGTATGATGTGGTGATGGATAGGCGCATATGCCTCATGGCGGTCGTCTGTCTCTGTGGCAGAAGAGTCATCATAAAACCGGTGGTTCTTCTTCAGTAACTTCTTCATGCGCCTGTTGATCTTCTCTTGCTGGTCAAGCTTCTTCTTCAATGATCCAAAGTCTGCATCACTCATAGTGGATGCTCTAATCTGAGAATAACTGGCATTGAATCCGAAGGTAGAAGGACCATGTACTCGGTGGTACTAGTGTAGAACTTGTAAGCGAATCCAATTGGGTCCATCTTGGCCCTGGTGATAGTCATGTCTCTAGAGAACTGAGCGAGATCGAACCAATCCTCTCTAAGAGGTGTCTCAGCTGAAAAATCAACTCCTGCTGCTACCATAAGCGAAGTAATGATGCTCCCAAAAGCTGGTGAGTAGTCGTGACACTCAGATGTAAGTATCTCATGCTTAACCTTCACTAGGTTCCTTGCAATGATGCAAGCAAAGCAAGGGAACCTTGGGTGATCTGTGAAACGTAGCTGTAGTGTCACCAACTCTGGCTTGGGGACATTCGCCTGGTTTGCTCGAGAAAATACAGTGTGTGCTAATAGCTTGTGCACATAGCAAACAGCAGGGTGAGAGAGTAGTGAAGCCTTGGACCTTCCTTTGTCATAAACGCCATAACCCATCAATTTCCAAAGATCCTCATCGGGATCTTTCTCCAATGCAATCTCATCACAATAAGGCAAATTCAAAGCATCACACATCTTTAAAATTGTAAGAGAATAGAGATGACCTCCAATAGAGAAGGAGGATGTGCCATCTAGAGCTCTAGGAGTAGCTCCTTTCTTGTAGCACAAAGTTGCTGATGCAAGGAACTCCTTGGTGTGGCTCTCATAGGTTGGAAAACTCTGCTCCATGAATGATCTCATTCCAAGCCTATCAAGATACCATATCACATCTTCTCTGATTCTAAGCATCTCAAGAGTTGAGTAGTCAATTGCTGGAGTTGGCTTGATCTTCAGTTTCTCAAGCTGTTCCAAGTAGTTGATGTATGGATCAATGGCTTTACCAACAAACTTCACTTTCGGCATAGAGGAAGTCTTAGCTTTCCGAGGTACAGATTCTTGAGTGGAAGTTCTCTCTATCACTCCTGAAAATATTCTCCTTTGTGCGGCTATGAAGGTGGAGAAGGGTTCATCATCACTCGGCTGTGTCTCGTTTAGAGCGTCATATGTCTCCTGCGGATGGGGCTTTTTAGCATGAGAACTCCTCTTGGTTTGAATGAGTCGTACCTGAGAGAGATCCATGACCTGCAAAACGAAATTCTCGAGACAAAGAGTAAATCAAGCGGCTTTTGTATCGATTTTTTGAGCAAGGTGTTTATAAAGCTATCACAAACACATTCATATGACAAAGATGCTGTAAATGCATCAAACATTGCAAAATCTGAGAATTCCTTGTCAAGTTTGATATATTGATGTCTAAAACATGAGATTTCTAAATCAAGATGATGTAATGCTCACTCATATGTAATCAAATCTGGGTATCTATCAACAAGGAATAAACAATCCAGATTTGCAAAGCTGAATCAAACAGATCTTCAAATTTTGATTTGCTCAAGGTCTCAAATCTCAGATTTTCGAAAACTTCAAATCTCTACGGTCTAGGTGTTTAATCATGCAATTAAACTACCCAGAAGTCTAGTCTTAAGTTTAAAGACAATCTCCAATCAGCCTAAGGTAAATTTCTACTCATTCTAAAAAACCCCTAAATTTGGGTTCTTAAGAAAAAGTGAGAAATTTGGATCCATACCTTGATGAAATTGTTATGTGCTGATAGATCTGAAATCTCCTTTGAAAAAGAATGAGACAGGTTCGAAAATTTGGAAGAAAGTTTGAAATCTGGTCTTTTTCTCAAAATCTCCAAGCTTGTTGGAGAACATGAAGAGAAAGACTTTTTTTTATCTTTTAAATCTACTTTTTCTTTTATAAAGGTGTTTTCCTAAGAAAAAATTATTTTTAAAAGTTTAGAAGACTTAGGTTGGCGTGTTTGACACAGAAATTATGTTTCGGAAACTTCCCGGTTCAATCCTGGATAAATCGGGATTTTGTGATTCCGGTTCGCGGGAAATCGGGGAAAACAAGCCTGGAAGCAAAAACAAGCCCGGCCGTGGGTCATGTGTGCGCGGCCGCGGCAGAGAAGAATTAGATTGCGGGTGAGAGTCATTGAATGCGGCAAACGAGGGCTTGGCCGCGGCTGAGCTGATTGCAGCCCCGTCAAATGCTCCCGGGAATTCCTGGTTTCTCTTGTTTTCGTGTTTCATCCTCTTATCTTTTTATATTTTTTGGTTTTTTTGAATGTTTTAGGTTTTCCTAGGTTTAATGAAAGAATGAAATTCATAAAAAAAATATCATATAGAAAAGAAATAAAAAGAAAAGCAAATCATACCAAATGGGTTGTCTCCCATCAAGCGCTTTTGTTTAAAGTCTTTTAGCTAGACTCTTGGTAGGATTAAGATTGTGAAGAAGAGGTAGGATCTTTTGAAGTAAGAGTCCTTGGAATCCCCCTTAGCCTGAACTTTGGATCTCCTTCATCTTGAATCACAATCTCTTTTCCTTTCTTAAAGATTTTTCGCATCCTTAAAGACATGTTTTGTCTTCTCAACAATTTCTTCAAGGTTTTTCTCTTTTTCCTTGCTGATTTCTATTGGTACTACTATCTTGATCTTTTAAAATTGCCTGGATGCAAGTGCTTTTAGCTCCTTTTCATTTTCCAACATTTTCTCTTTGCTTTTGTCCTTGCGGTTGGGAGCGTGATCAGGTGTTGTCTTGTAGAACTTTTTCCTTTAAGAAAACTAAACAGCGATTTGCATGGTCAATAATAGCACATATAGTAGCTAAGAATGGGCGACCAAATATCAGGGGCCTCTCTTTGTCTTGGTCCATCTCTAAGACTTGGAAATCGGCTGCAGACTTGATAATTTTGTCAATAAATAGCACCTGTGACAAGTCCTAGATCATTCCTTATGTCCTCTTTTGAGATGAATCACCAAAGACTTTCCTTACTGGAGATGGGAAAAATGTTCCTATACCAAGTCTCTCAGCAACAGATTTTGACATAACATTCACATTAGCACCAGAATCACATAAACAGTCTGAAAATTCAATTCCGCAAATTGAACAAGTAAAAGAAAAACGCCCTGGATCCTTGGACTTTTTGAGTCTTTGGTCAGGCAAGCGTTTTGGTACCTTAACCAGAATTAATTTCCTTCTCTCATGCTGGGTTTCAGAGTCCTTCATGAGAGGTTCAGGTGTCTACTTTTCCTTAGAGTATGCGACAGGTTCTTCTTCCAAAACTGCTGTCATAACATTGCAGAACTTCGTTGGATTATCTTCCACTCTTCCTGGTAAGAGTCGTGGTTGTCTCTTCGTTGAATCTGCAGTCTGACTTATCTGATGTTCCAACTTCTTGACATGGGTTGCAATAGATTCAAACTTCCCATTCAAGTCATTCTATATACAATCGATCATCACTCCCATTTCCCTGATTAACTTCTCATTGCCTTGAGATGTCGGCATCATAGTTTGTTCAAGCGATTTTACCTGGTTGCTTAGCTGGGAAAGGGTTGCTTCTAATGAGCTGGTTTGTGCTTGTTGAGAATTGAAATGTGGTCTTTGTTGGAAATATCCTCCTCCATAGTTCCCATTTTGGAACTTTTTTGGAAAGCTCCTTTGCTGTTGCGGATAGGGTTGGTTCTGGGAGTTCTCGGCTCCTTGGCTCCTGTATGAGAGATTGTTGAAGTTGGCATTCCTGAAGTTGTGGTTGAAAGCTAGGCTGAATTGGTTCTGGTATGCTTGAGCTCCCATGAAATTGATTTCTTCTTCTTGGTATATACCATCATCTTCATATCTTCCATCTTCTTCATTTTCTGCAGCAGTATCACAAGCATGTATATTCTTATTTTGAAACTTAAGAAGTTGACTTACCATGCTTTTTAGCTCAGCAATCTCCCTTGAGTCATGACTAATGATGGTCTTCTTTGATCTGTCATACTCAGGGTTGTTGTTGCTGTTAGCTACAGCCAAATTTTTGATGAGTGCTCTCCCTTGTGGTATATTTTTCGAACTGAAATCTCCATAGCTGGCAGTGTCAAGAGAAAAATGATACTTCTGCCGAAGTCCTATGTAGAAGGTGCTTAGCAAGTTTGCTCCAGAGAAACCATGATGAGGGAAATCTCTCTCATATTCTTTAAATCGCTCCCAGGCTTCATAGAATGACTATATTGGGCCTTGTTGGAAACTTTGTATCTTGTTTCTCAGCTGGTTCGATCTTGACTTGGTGTAGAATTTGTTCGGGAAAGCTGACTTGCGTTATTCCCATAAGTAATAGAACCAGATGGCATGGATTTTAACCATCTAAAAGATTTATCACTTAGAGAGAAAGGAAAAAACTTACACTTCACATAGTCCATAGTTTCTGGAGTTGTTCTCACCATTCAACAGATTTCTTCAGAAAGATCAATGTGGTCCATTGGATGCTCAGTAGAGATTCCATGGAATTGATTTTGCTTCACCAAAGAGACAATTTGAGGTTTTATCTCATGATCTCCTCTTGCTGGAACAAGAACTTGAATAGCTGATCTATTCTGAAAGTGTTGGTGAGGTGTATCAAAATCGGCAATGAGTCTATTACGAGGCTGTCTTCTCGCAGGATTGGGATGCTCTATCGGTCGATTGACCTCTCTACCATTAGGTGGAACAATGTTTTCATCATTCCTTCTTTCTTCTGGATCGACTTGGTCTTGTCTCCTTCGGTTATCAGCGGCTTGAGTAGCATCCACAGGGACTCGGTTTCCCTCTTTATCTAGTTGTGGCTGGCCATCTCCTTCATGGGCAGCACCTAGGTCATTACCATGAATAGAATCACGGTCATCGTCTCCAATGTGATAATCTTGATCACGGTTCAAAAGATCTTCCTGATGGGCATTTGGATTGGCCATCTTGAGCGTTCTTCCTCTCAGTTTCCTAAGTGTTCTTTCGTGTTTGTCAATCTCGTCTAAGGGCAGTACAATGTTGTCAGGATTTCTCTTAGTTTTCCTGAACCTGAGAGCAAAGAAAGCAAAGATAAAAAGAGAAGTTAGAAAATCTCTAGCAGAACGCAAAAATCTTGAGGTCTAGGATTGAAATTAGATTAAGAAATCATGTCTACAGCGACAAATGCTCGGCAACGGCGCCAAAAACTTGATGTGGGTGCAATGGGCAACACAAGTTTTACCCTAGACAACCTGCAAGTGCACAGCAAACACAATAGTACTTAGGGATCGAATCCACAGGGATTTGTGTGTTGAGGACTTCTAACTGATACTAAAAACAATCGTAGACCTAATCTAATAAAAAGGAGTTTTGGTTTGTCACTAAATCTAATTAAGCAGAGAATTAAATAGCTGGAAATAAAAATCGGTTCAAAACTATAAGAAAAATGGCGCTGGATTCTAGATTCATCTTTAGGGTTCATGTTCTAAAACACAAGGAAGTTAGGCAAGGATTTTCTATGACTCCGAAACTAGGATAGACACTTGTAAGATGAGCCAACTCTCGTCACCCTAATCATCTAATCACTCATTCATGGCAATTAACTCTCGCTCTCATTCCAGAAAAAGATCATGCATTGCAGATCGGAATCCATCTCAGCTTACACATCCTCCGTAGGTAGCTTTTGTCTCCTACAATGGTGACATCCATAAGATCATGTTCAGGCAACCCAGATATAACACTCTCGTATATCGGATTTAAACTAGGATCGGATTATGTGTGATCAATCCAGAATTACCGCTTTGAGATTTGGATGAATGGGAGAATCAAGTAAAAATCAAAATCCTTTTTCCTAAAAACCTAGATGTCATTCGAACATGGGATCCCTTTGGATTTCCCTTTCACCCAACTAGGTGACTACTCAGACATGGCTGAGATAGACATCCTCATCGGTTTAGAACTTAGAAAGAAGAAAAGTAAAGAAACAAAAGTTGCAGAAATACTTCTCTTATTGAAGACAGAGTGGCAATGGAGAGCTTCTACAGATGCATAAAATAAAACCTAAAACTACAAATGAGTTTTCTCTCAAAGAGAAGAAAGAGGCTCCTTTACAAAAGACCTAAAAATGAGTATTTATAGTGTTTTTCCAAATCTAGGCATCTAAGGCTTGTAAAATGAGTGCAGGAAGGGTCATGGGCCTTAGTTGGGCTCCTGAGGTTCGGTCAAAGGTCTACCGGGGGTGAAACCTCTTGAGTCGCGGTGGGGACAAGCCTGGCCGTGGGTGAAAGCTCTTGTCCTTGACTAGGCTTGTGTTGATCGGCCTTCAGTGCATTGATGAAACCACTTGAGCCGCGGTTGGATTGCTTTGATTCCAATTGTGTTGGAAAGCTGGTTGTCATTCCTATAATGTCTCCAAATTTGGGGATGATCAGATGGTGAGAAGGTCTTCATTGGTTGCCAAATTTCTGACGGTCTGAATTTATTCAAAAATGTACTTTTGCTCCAAAATGCACTTCAAAACTCCAAGTTTCCTGAAAAGCCTTTTAAAACTCCAAAACATGGAAAACACTTATAAAACCTTTTAAAAATGAGTGAAAACACATGCATAAGATATTGAAAGTGATCCATAAAAGTGGTCAAAATCAGGTGTTATCACTGCATCCCGGTTTTCTCTGGTACAAACCGAGATCGACATGATTAAGACCGGTTAACGATGGTGAAATACCGAAAGAATCAGGCTAGGTGAACTCACGGGCCGACCTAAGCCCATGAACATTAAGTCGGTGGAAACCTCCTGAAGGAATAAGGAAAGTTTCCACCATCAACCTAGAGAAAGAGAAACTCTCTAGACCTCATCTAAGACCAACATATGAGACATATAAAAAGGAGAGGAATTGACACCGAAGAAGACGCACAAAAATCCCGAGAGACCTAGAGATTGAGAGCTTAAAATACTCTATGCATTTTAGTCTTTAAGTCCTAGTTCGTTTATAACCAATTCAAAAACAAACTCAATGGTATTTACTCTGATCTGATATCAATAAAACCGAATTTCGATCTAAATTATTGTTTTACCTATTTGTGTGATAATACATATCAACAGTGATTCACCAAAAGTTTTTGATGATTTTCTCGCAATCATATATTTACCTAGGACTACAAAATCCAAAAATAAATTTACTTAAAAAAAAAAATCAATAAATGGAATAATTGAATCCTCATTCCCGTGACAACCGTTTACAAATGGGATTTGAGATATCTAGTCATGACTCATGAGTGCGTCTCTAATATAGTGATCATATGATTATTAATTGTCATCTGCTGATGGGCTTGCGGGCCTAGGGTTGTTTTTTTACAAGCCCGTTGGTCCTCCAAAAGTTTTAAATTTTTAAAACCCTAGTGTCTGCAAGTGCACAGATGTACGTTGTAGGACTTAGGGTGTCGATCCACAGGGAGGATGTCTAATCTGCAAGAAACAACAAACTGGGAAGTAAGCAAACTCATAAACCAATAAAAGAATTGGGGTTTTTGGTTAAGATCCTTAGCTAAACCTAATCTAATATTCACAAGAGATGCAATGCAGGATGAATTGTTAAAAGAACATCTAAAGCATATCGACTCAAACTAAAGACTCTAAAACTCATAGGTGGCGATTTAGACTTCTCCGGTTTACTCTAATTGATGCATGGTGGCATTTCCAACTAGCTTCCGGGCGATTTATCTTCATCTGTTTCTGGGAATCTGCATTGAACTAGAATAGACACATGTATGATTAACCAACTGTCGTCACCTTAATCAACTAATCTCTTAGATCTAGCAATTAACTCTTGCTCTCATGCTAAACTTAAGATCATGCTATGAACACTGAATTCGTCTGCTCACATCTTCTATAGGTAGCTTTCGACTCCTACAGCGACTATGTTCTTCTGAAGCTAGATATGGATGATTTGATACAGCACTCTCTTGGCTCTGATCGATCCTAGGCTCAGAGAATAGGTCATGAATCTACTCTCATGCTTTACGAATAACTTAGAAGAGATGAGATCCAGAATATGGCTAAGAACAATAGAAATCCTAATCGATATATATATATGATTGTCGATATCTTCAAACAACTGGACTCTCTGGGACTAATCTACATGATCCAATGAATGATAAAAGACATAGAAGAATGCAAAAGAATGAAACAGAAAAGTTAATAAGATAAAAAGAACGAAGAACAATGGATCTGGGGAAGAATCCCCATCTCCATCGCCTAACCCTAGAAAAAAAAAGTTTGGTGGCTCAAAATCTCATTACAGGAGCACACACCCGTTTAGGGCTGCTAAACAATGTATTTATAGGTCCTAAGGTCTTCCAGGTCTCATTTAGGGCTTCTCTGAAGACAAATGGCGAAGTGGGCTTTGATGTTGGGCATTGTGGCTCGTCCTAACGTCCACCGGGGGTGAGAGTCTTCCAAGGCAGGTAAAACATGGGTTTGCCGCGGGTGAGAGTCTTCCGGGACTGGTGAACTGGGTTAACTTGTTCTCCATGTATCTTTTGATTGCAGCGTTGGATCTTTGTGATGTAAAGTGCTATGGAAAGCTGGTTGTATCCTCTTGATTGTCTCCAAATTTGAGCTGGATCGGAAGGTGAGAAAGTCTTCATTTGAGGCTAAATTTCTGATGGTCTGACTTTGAGCTAAAAATGTGGATTTTTTCCATTTTGCCATCATATTCCCTAAGTTTCCTGAAAAGAGCTTTGAAACTACAAATACATGCAAATCATAATAAAAGTTCATAAAACAAAGTAAAACCTTTGAAAAACCATTTGAAATAAATGGTGAAAAGTAGTCAAAATCAGGTGGTATCAACTCCCCCAGACTTAAGACTTTGTTTGTCCTCAAACAAAACAAGATCTAATCTGGAAAAATATCATTCAACAAAAATGAGAGGGAACTCAAAAATATCAGCAACCATACTTCTAGACCTTAATTATGGATAATGCATCAATCAGATCAAGTCTAGAAAATTCTCACCAAAATACAAACATAAGTAGTCTGTTAATCCGTCATGCGAAAATCTACACACTCTGAACTAACTTCCAGTCAACTAGCTCTTAACATTCATTAAAGGTTTCAGTGGTTCTCATCATAAGGATATTAAACAAGGCATTCAAGGTTAGGTATCAGAAAGGCTTTTTAATGGTAAGGCTGATGTGTTTAGGGTTAACTTTTTCTGGAGAGACAGGATATTATGCAAAACAGCAAGAGAGGATGGAACTGATAAATGCCCCCACAGTTTCAGTCACACTCTTCTTGCTTTGAGATTTCTGATCTCATTTCTTCAGGTTCTCCTTATAGTTCCCCCAGACTTAGATTTTTGTCCAGGTTGTGAATCCATAACTCCTTAAGTGAATACCTATTGCCTTGGCTCAAGTGATTTCGGTTTCTAAGACTCTTCAGGCTTTTAGTTTCCATTCCTTTCTTTCTTTTTCTCTTTTTTCGTTTTTTTATTTTTTTATTTTTTATTTTTTATTTTTTGAAAGGGGAAACTGCCTTTTGACTTGGAGTCTTAGGAAACACAAAAATTACCTTTAAGAATGAGTTCTTCTGAGGCATCAAAATATTTCTGGCACATTCCCTTATGGTCTCTTTCAGTCTTTCCCTTGAGTGACTGAAAAATATGTTGTTCTTTCCTCTCCGGCATTTTTGCACATATCTGTCGATATAAACTTAAGAGAGAGTGCATGAGGTTTGAACATGAAGGTTTGGGTTAAGGGTGTGGTACCAGCTAAAGATGAACTGGTCATCTAGGACAACAAAGAGTGGTATCAATAAGGAATAGATGTCCTAGATGTATATCATGATGCCTTCTTAAAACCAATGATGAGAAAATTAGATGTCAAGATTAAGTCCAAGTAAAATGAGCTAGTATATCCTGGCAGAAAATATCTTCATGAATAGAAGTCCTCTGGTGGGATTTAGTAGTGTAAGTACTCTAGCTACTGCCTAGTCTAGTACTAAACCTTGAAAGAGCTTTTATGAGTGATTGGTGTAGAAGCAAACAGGTTGGTTATCATCATTTGATTTTGTCATTATTCCCTCAAAATGTTTTTGACTTTTGAAAACACTTTTTGTTACTCCAAAGACTTTGAAAAGGTTTTAAGAAAATCGAAAAATTTGAAAAGTTTTAAAGAAAATGTAGAATGCAATGGCTCATGAAAGAAAAGGTGGTTAGAAAGGGATGAAATCCTCCCCCAGACTTAAATCACACTGCCCCCAGTGTGAAATAAATTAGGCAAGGATGAGAAATAGAGTATGTGAAAAATTTAAAAAGTTTAAGGAAGAGAAAACTTACCTGGTGGTGGTGGTGGATAGTGGCCAAGGATGGAATGGATGTGGCCAAAAGTGGATTGAAATGGCCAAGGTGGAACAGATGTGGCCAAGGTGGCCGGAAGTGCTGGCCGCGGATGAAGGCATCCCGGCCGCGGTAAGATCGCGCCGGCCGCGGTTGAAGACGTCACGGCCGCGGTAAAACTCAGGCTGGCCGTGGCCGAACCTCCTTTTCTTTTCTCCTATTTATTTATTTATTTTATAGCATACTAAGGCCTGTCTAAAATAAGAAAAACAAAATTTGTAATAAAAAAAGAAGCTTAAACAAAAAAAAATAAGTACCTAAAATGGGTTGCCTCCCATCAAGCGCTTTGGTTTATAGTCTTTAGCTAGACTTTGCAAAGAAAAAGACTTAGTTCAAATAGGATCTTGTCTTAAGATCCTTTTTGAAACCCTCCTGTTCTGTCTTGCAGGTTCTTCATCACTCCAGAGTTCTTCTGGTTCAAAAGCCTGGGCTATTTGCTCTCCTCTTTTGCTCTTAAGTGGTGTAGCTTCATAGAAGATGTCCTTGTCGATATTGGCAAAGGAAAATCGCCTGTTGGGCCAATCCATGATGGCTCCAGCAGTTGCTAAGAAAAGCCATCCAAGAATAACTCGATAAGAGTCATCTTTGGTCTTCAATATGTATAAATCGACAGGTGCAATGCAATCTCCAATCCTTCGAGGAATGTCTCTGGCTATCCCTCTTGGTGTTGCACTTGAATCATCTGCTAAGCTAATCCTTTTCCTGGTACTTGAGATGTGCTTAATACCAAGTCTCAAAGCAGTTGCTTTGGACATCATGTTAATGCAAGCTCCAAAATCACAAAGAATATTGAGGAATCTTTCACCTCTAATGTCACAAGAGATAAGAAATTGACCTTTGTCTTGAACTTTGTGCAGATTTCGAACTGGTCTACCTGCTTGGGCGTGTGTGAACAAGTCTTTCATCTCTTGGATTGATTCCTTGCTGTCACAAAAGAAGTGGCCGATCATGTAGTCTCTACATGCTTTGGCAAACGAAATTCCTTCTGGCAGGGTCTGAACTACTTGGTTGAACTCTTCAAGTGTTTCTTTGCTGATCTTGTTTGTGTAATCACTTGCTTCTTGAGGATCTTTGAGATGGATCCTGTAAACAGCTGCATCAGGTGATGATCTAGGAAAAGATAGATACCTGGCTCTTCTGAAATATGTAGAGATGTTCTCCTTAGTCTCCTTCCTGTATCTAAAGAAAACTTGAAGGCAGCCTTGCTTTCAGACATCATCGAATGCGAGATAGAGAGGAATGGACTTCACATATTTGTTGAATTCGATCAGCCTCTCTCTTGATATGCTCTTGGTTATTGGTTCTGTGTTGTCATCTGATGAATCATCCCCAGGGTTTGGATCTTTTACAAACAAACCATATTCTTCATCTTCAGAGAATTGCTCTTGAAGCTCATTGTCACAAGTGTAAACCATGTTACAAGATGCATAAGTGTTGGATTCTTCCTTTTTCTTTGATGCTTGTGCAGTGATTGAGAAGACAGCTTGATCAAACAACCTAGGTCTGGTCACATGAGGTCGATTTTCTGATGAACAGGCTTCAGAAAGAGGTTGAAATTTCTCTCAGTCTGAGAAGTCGTGCTCCACCGCGGGCGAGGAGCTCGGAGCCGCGGTGGGAGTGGCTCTGGCCGCGGGTGAAGAGCTCGCAGCTGCGGTCAGCCCCCTCCAGCTCTCCATGCTTGCTTCTTCAATCTCTTCTTCTCCATTGTTGTTCTCTTCCTTCCAGTGGTTGTCAGGCCTTTCTCGGGTATCCAAATCATTGATTCCAGAGTTCAGATCACACTCATTATGAGCTTTAGAAAGTTTTTCAACTTTCTCTTCTACTTCATCTAAAGCATAGACAACTTTGTCTAAAGTAGCATCAAGCTCTTCTGTCTTGTTTGTGATCTTTTCCATCTCTTCACTCATCTCTATCTTGTCTCCATCAGAGTACCACTTGCTGTCTTAGAAATCTCTCTCAAATTCTTCGATCAGAAAATTGCAGCCTCTTTGTCCCTTAAGTGTTTGACGAAGGGTGATCGTGTTCTTTGCCTCGCCTTCTTCGATGTCTTTAAGCCTCTTCTCTTTAAGCATCAAGCTCTTCTGTCTTGTTTTCAATCTTTTCCATCTCTTCACTCATCTCTATCTTGTCTCCATCAGATTACCATTTGCTATATTTGAAATATCTCTCCAAGTCTTAAATTAGGACATTGCAGCCTCTCTGCTCCTTAATGCTTGACGAAGGGCGATGGTGTTCTTAGCCTCGCCTTCTTCGATGTCTTTAAGTCTCTTCTCTAAAATTGCATCATCTTTGAGCTTTTGCGTTTCAAGGGTCTTCATTCGGTTAGAGAGACATTCGAACTTCCTGCTAAAATCAGAGGACATTGATTCCAATTTCACACAAAGGTTAGATTCAGCAATGGCTTGTAGATCAAGAAACTCATTCAGTGTGGTCTAATCGATCTATTTGGAGCCTAAATCGATCAGCCTCAGCGTGTGGGTGCAGAATCTGATGAGGAAGAGGATGAGATGGTCGATGGTTCACCAGGTCTGGCGAATAGGGCTCATCTCGGCGGTATGGAGGTCGCGAGTCTCCATGGTGGTGGTTCGGATAAGGGTTCCAAAGATGATGATCAAAATCACGCCTAGAGGGTGATTCACACGTGCAGGGAGCTTCACACAGGTCGCAGGACCTTCGCTCGGAGTTAGGGTTTCTTCTTGAATAATCCATGCTTCAAAAGTTTCTGAAACTAGGGCAAACAGAAGAAATAATAAGCAGAAAAAGAAAAAGTTAGGGTGTTTATTAATTTGGTTTACTTCCTATGTTGCTTTGGCAGAAACTCGACATATATATAGTTGATGGTGTGACTTGATGTGGTGTGTGTCGAGGGTTGTCAAGTTTTACCCTAATTGAAATCAATAGCCGCTAGTGCACAGCTGATCGATTGTAGTACTTAGGGATCGAATCCACAGGGAAGGAGGATCTTTTCCTGCAAAAAGCCTTTGAAATAAGTTAAAGTAAGGAAGTCTAGAACAAAAACGGTTTTGTGGGGGCTTGGTAGTGTGTTTAAAATGTAAAAAAAACGAAATATTAAAAGAGAATACGAGAATTAAATAACGTAATAACTAAACTTAACGAAAATGACTAAAAATGAGAAAAACGGATATTCTAATTGCTTAAATGAAAATCTACTAAAAAGGAAAGACAATATTGAACTAAAGCTTGAAATAAAAACAGTGTAAATCAATAAGAAAGAAGGCGTTGGGGTTCAGGGAAGTTTTCTCAGGGGTACGAACGATTCAAAACATTGCTAGAGAGGAAATTTGATAAGATCTTAGCTTAAACTTTTCGAACTGGAGTCACGGACGTATGAATGCGCCACTGTCGTGATCATAGACAACTATCTCTCTCAACCCTGACCAGTAGGTTTCCACTCTGGCCCTGGAAGAGAAGAGATGCATTATGTTTAAGACTCGTCCTAATTCACAAATCGCCCATAGGTAGGTTTCCACTCCTATGTTTGTTTTGCTCTCCCAAACTAGATCTGATACCTGATGAGCACTTTCGTGTCACCAAGCATCTGGATCAGATTGTAGTTCATGACGCTACTCTCATGCAGTAAAAACGAATTCAGAAGAAAAAGTTCTAAGATTCGGCTCAAAAGCTCATGGAATCCTCATCGAACATATAAATCCCCATCGAAAATCCCTTAATCCCATCAATAAAACTACTCAGACATAATGAACAAAATCAAAAGCATAGTATTAAGAAGTAGAATAGAAACCGAAATTGAAAAAGAAAGAACAAGGGTTCAAGAGAACAAATCTCTCTCTCCCTAAAAGCTAAAGCAGAAACAATAAAAGTATGAAGTAAATAATTCGGTTCTCTAAGGTTGCACGATTTCTAGGGCTCCTAAGACATGTATTTATAGTGCTCAAGACCTCTCTGGATGTCACTTAGGGTTTCTCCAAATGTGGGCTTCAGAAATGGGCTTTTTGGGCTTGGAGGTTGATGGCCGCGGTCGGGAGTGCTCTGACCGCGGGGAATGAGTGGTTTGCCGTGGTTGGGATGCTCCTGACCGCGGGAAATTGTTTGTTGGCCGCGGGTGGAAGTGCTTGCCGGCTGGTTTACGGGACATCTTGCTCTTCGTGTATCTTTTGATTGAACCGTTGGATTGCCAAGCTGTAAAGTGCACTGGAAAGCTGATACTTCCATCTTTAAGGTCTCCAAATTTGGCTGGATCAGACGGTGAGAAGGCCTTCAATCAGGGGTGAACTTCTGACGGTTTGACTCTGAGCTGAAATCTGGTTTTCTATCCATTTTGTTAAGCTTTTCACTAAGTTACCTGAAAAGAGTCTTGGAACTACAAATACTAGAAAAACGTAATAAAAGTACTTAAAAGCAATTAAAAACATAGAAAAAGTATTTCAAAACGATCCATAAAAGTGGTCAAAATACGGTGTTATCAACTCCCCCAGACTTAAACCTTTGTTTGTCCTCAAACAAAGCAAAAATCTAAACTGGTTAAGTGAAAACAAAAATAGGGAATGCACAAATCTCATAGACATGAACTCTAAACTAGGACCAAAGATAGTGCATCAATCCACAACTTAGTCTAGAAAATTCTCACCAAAGCACAAGAGATACTAGTCCACTTTTTCCGTCATGCAAAACTTAAACAATTTAAATCTTGATTTCAGTCAACTAGCTCTCTACATTCATTAAGTTCAATAGTGAGTTCTCATTAAAGACATCATCCAGGGTAGACGGCGTTTGGCATTAAAGGGCTATTTAAGTGGTGGAGTTAAAGTGTTTCGGGTTACCTGAAGATCTGGAGGATGCAAGATAATATGCAAAACAGCAAGAGAGATAAGGACCTGTTGATGACCACAGTTTTCAGTCACTTCTTCTTGCCAAATGTTGTTGCATAATCCTTCCTCCTTTGTTGTAAACAGCTGTTCCCCCAGACTTAGATTCTTTCCGGGAATCAGAAAACAATCTCCAAAAACTCCATAAAATCAAACTTCAGTTGCCTTGGGACTTAAAATTCGACCTCTCTAGACTCTCTAAAGCTTTTATTTCATTTCTTTTCTTCTTTTCGGATTTTTTTTTTTTTTTGGAAAGGAAATGCCTTTTAAAGAGAGAGAGACTAGGGGACGAGATTGTACTAAAATTTGAGATTTTTCTAAGGCAAACTGAGCTTCCTCTTGTGTTGAATCCTTCCGGGAAATTTTCCAGCAAATCGCAGGTCTCTGTCCTTGGTGACTGAAAACTGCGTCGTTCCTCTTTCTCTCCAACGTTTTTGCACTTATCTGCATATAAGACAATAGAAAACAAGAGTGCATGTGGTTTGAAAGAGGATTGGTTAAGGTGGGGAACTAGCTAAAGATGAACTAGCCATTCAGGATCAACAGAGAGTGGTAAAAGGATAAAGGAGTCCTGAATGTATGATTCGTTTCCCTGGTCTAATGCTTCAATGAGAAAATTAAGTCCAAATTAAGTCCAAATAAAACAGAGCTAGTGTATCCCTTCATCTAAATCGAAATCATTCAAATTCCTCTGGGGTACTTCGTTTCAAATGTGCTTAGCTACCGCCTAGTCTAGTCCTACATCATGAATGAGCATGTCACTAGGAACAGTCTAAAGCACACAGTCAACTATCATTGATTCATGTTAACCATTCCCTTTAAAACGTATTTTGTTTTGAAAACCGATTTTGAAAAACTTTGAAAAAAAATGTAGATAATGCAAGACTCATGAAAGAAAGGTGGTTAGAAAGGGATGAAATCCTCCCCCAGACTTAAATCACACTGTCCTCAGTGTGAAACAGGTCGAGATTGGATGAGAAAAATGCATAAATAATCGAATTGGTAAGGACAAAGAGAACTTACCTGGATCCGGGATGCTGGTGGAGATGAACCGGATTCATTCGAAGGGGTTTGGGAAGGTGATTAGGTGGTGATGAAGGTGGTGGAGGGTGATGAATGAGGTGGAGGGTGATTGGTGAGGTGAAATGAGGTGAAAGGGGTGGTTTGGGGTCGGGTTTGATGTCAACGACCAGATGCCGCGGTCAGGGGCTGCACGACCGCGGCGATCAAGCACTCGGCCACGGTCAGGACTACGCGACCGCGGTCGATGGTAGGTTTCCCGCGGTCAGAACGTCTGCGACCGCGGGGGCTTATATCGCGGCCTCTTCCTGCTTCTCCTTGGTTCCTGCTGGGCCGAGCAGTCAGGTACCAACCTTCTTTTTGGTTTTTTCTGGTTTTTTGATTTTTTTTTTTCGGCTTTTTTGTTTTATAAGAAACACCTGAAACTAAGAAAAAGAAAAAGATCAAAAGAAAAAGAAAGAAAAATTCTAAAAAAAACAATACCTAAATGGGTTGCCTCCCATTAAGCGCTTCTATTTTAAGTCGTTTAGCTCGACTTTTGGTGTTGGACGTGACTTATTCTAATGAAGAAGACCTTGTCCTGAGACAAGTCTTTTTCGACATCTCCTTGCTTTGCTTAGCAGGTTCTTCGTCACTCCAAAGTTCTTCTTCAAACTCTTCTGTTGCAGAACGTTTTCCTGCTTTGCTGTTGTATGGGACAGCTTCTGTGAAGACATCTTTGTCGATATTAGCAAATGAAATCCTCCGGTTTGGTCAGTCCATTATAGCTCCGGAAGTTGCTAGAAAAGACCATCCGAGAATCACTGGATATGTTGCATCTCTCGTTTCGACAATGTAGAAGTCGACAGGCACTATGCAATCTCCTATTCTCAAAGGAATTTCATGAGCTATTCCTTGAGGTGTTGCATTAGAATCATCAGCTAAGCTAATCTTTGCTCTAGTCCTGCGCAGGTGTCTAATACCAAGTCTCAAAGCAATTGCCTTGGACATCATGTTAAGACAAGCTCCAGAATCACATAGCACGTTTTTAAACATTTCTCCTCTAATAGAACAAGAGATAAGAAACTGACCTACACCTTCGATTTTATGAAGAGTTCGAACAGGTTTACCTCCTCTGGCATGATTGAACAAGTCCTCTATCTCAGGGATTGATTCTTTTCTCTCACAGAAGTAGTGGCCTATCATGAAGTCCTTGCAAGCTCTGGCAAACGTGATTCCTTCAGGCAAATTTCGAACCACATCATTAAATTCATCGAGCTTTTCTTTGCTGATTTTGTTGGTGTAGTGGCTGCAGTCTTCTGGATTTTTGAGGTGAATCGCATAGACAGCTGCTTCTGGTGTTGTCATGTATCGAGCTCTCATAAAGTATCTATGGATATCCTCTTTAGACTCCTTGCAGTACCTGAAAAAGACTTGCAAATGACCAAGTTTCCAGATTTCATCAAAGCTTAAATGAGCAGGGAATGACCTGACTACGTTGTTGAACTCCATTAGTTTTTCTCTACTGATGTTGTTGGTGATCCATTGAATCTCTCCTGAGTCATCTTCTGAGGAATATCCTGCGTTTGGATCTTCTACAAACAACCCATACTCTTCATCTTCAGAGTATTGCTCTTCATACTCATCTTCACAAGACAAAGCCATGTTGCAAGGCCATGACTTGTCCTCTTCTTCAGATCTTTGGATGCTTATGGAGCAAACCAGTTGTTGTTGAAGTGGTTTAGTCATCCCAGGAGGTGTACCAGACGTACAGATGCTTGTATGAGCTGAACGAGACTGTTTTGGAACGTTTTTACGGTTGTCTTGACTGCAGGTGACGCGACCGCGGGGAAGCAACCATGGGCCGCGGGCAGGCCCATCACGACCGCGGGGGAGCGCTTGTTGGCCGCGGTCGGAGCCAACGCAACCACGGGAATTTGTCTCCGAGCTGCTCTGCTGCTGTTGCTTCCTCTTTTGCCTCCTGGGTGGTCTCCTGGGTCTTCTGGCTTGATGTACTTCCTCTCTGGACTTGAGTCTTTAGTTTTGGGTGCTGGAATCTGATCTCCAAGTCCTTGCATGATCTCCTCAACCTTTTCTTTAACTTCATCAAGAGCATAAACTACTTTGTCCATGGTTGAGTCAAGCTCTTCGGTTTTGTCGATGACTTTGTACACCTTCTCTGAAACTTCGACTGTAAAGTCATAAGACTCATTCTTAGCTTCGTTTAAGGCCTTGTCCACGTCATCGAGTTTGAAATCCAGGTCCATGACTTTGTTTTTGGTGTTGCGAAGCTCATAGTTGTGCTTTGCTTGCTCTTCCTCCATGCTGTTGAACCTGTTAGCAATCATAGCTGCATCCTTGGTTGCACGTTCTTCTATTGAATTGACTTGTGAGGCTAGGTTATCGATTTTTTCATTAAAAATTTTCGATATCCCATCAATCCTTTCGTTTAGAGCAGTTGTAGCGGTTGCTTGAGCTTCTATGAACTGCCTGATCACGCCTTCGAGCTGACTCAGTCTGTTGCTGAGCTGGACGTTCTCATCTTTCTGGAGAACTTGGAGGTAGGTGATACATAGAGTATTAGGGTTTGCCATTTGAGGTGCGTAGGGCTCCTTCTGGAACGTTCTATAGTCTTCGGGTTGAGTTTCTTCGTAGATATCGCGTAGATGCTTCTCTCTGCGTCTGGTGGCTTGAGGAGTGTTATAGAAACCTTCCTCATAGTGTATATTTCGATTTATAGGATCCATATCTTCTGAAATGGAAACAAAATAACCGAAAAATGGAAAATTGCAGAAAAGGGGGTTCTAGAGTCGATTTACTAACCTTTCTCGGGGTTTTGCAGAAAAGAAAACGCGTGCCTTCCCCAGCAACGGCGCCAAAAACTTGATGGTGTGACTTGATGTGGTGTGTGTCGAGGGTTGTCAAATTTTACCCTAATTGAAATCAATAGCCGCAAGTGCACAGCTGATCGATTGTAGTACTTAGGGATCGAATCCACAGGGAAGGAGGATCTTTTCCTGCAAAAAGCCTTTGAAATAAGTTAAAGTAAGGAAGTCTAGAACAAAAACGGTTTTGTGGGGGTTTGGTAGTGTGTTTAAAATGTAAAAAAAAAACGAAATATTAAAAGAGAATACGAGAATTAAATAACGTAATAACTAAACTTAACGAAAATGACTAAAAATGAGAAAAACGGATATTCTAATTGCTTAAATGAAAATCTACTAAAAAGGAAAGACAATATTGAACTAAAGCTTGAAATAAAAACGGTGTAAATCAATAAGAAAGAAGGCGTTGGGGTTCAGGGAAGTTTTCTCAGGGGTACGAACGATTCAAAACATTGCTAGAGAGGAAATTTGATAAGATCTTAGCTTAAACTTTTCGAACTTGAGTCAGGGACGTATGAATACGCCACTGTCGTGATCATAGACAACTATCTCTCTCAACCCTGACCAGTAGGTTTCCACTCTGGTCCTGGAAGAGAAGAGATGCATTATGTTTAAGACTCGTCCTAATTCACAATTCGCCCATCGGTAGGTTTCCACTCCTATGTTTGTTTTGCTCTCCCAAACTAGATCTGATACCTGATGAACACTTTCGTGTCACCAAGCATCTGGATCAGATTGTAGTTCATGACGCTACTCTCATGCAGTAAAAACGAAATCAGAAGAAAAAGTTCTAAGATTCGGCTCAAAAGCTCATGGAATCCTCATCAAACATATAAATCCCCATCGAAAATCCCTTAATCCCAACAATAAAACTACTCAGACATAATGAACGAAATCAAAAGCATAGTATTAAGAAGTAGAATAGAAACCGAAATTGAAAAAGAAAGAACAAGGGTTCAAGAGAACAAATCTCTCTCTCCCTAAAAGCTAAAGCAAAAAAAATAAAAGTATGAAGTAAATAATTCGGTTCTCTAAGGTTGCACGATTTCTAGGGCTCCTAAGACATGTATTTATAGTGCTCAAGACCTCTCTGGACGTCACTTAGGGTTTCTCCAAATGTGGGCTTCAGAAATGGGCTTTTTGGGCTCGGAGGTTGATGGCCGCGGTCGGGAGTGCTCTGACCGCGGGGAATGAGTGGTTTGCCGCGGTCGGGATGCTCCTGACCGCGGGAAATTGCTTGTTGGCCGCGGGTGGAAGTGCTTGCCGGCTGGTTTACGGGACATCTTGCTCTTCGTGTATCTTTTGATTGAACCGTTGGATTGCCAAGCTGTAAAGTGCACTGGAAAGCTGATACTTCCATCTTTAAGGTCTCCAAATTTGAGCTGGATCAGACAGTCAGAAGGCCTTCAATCAGGGGTGAACTTCTGACGGTTTGACGCTGAGCTGAAATCTGGTTTTCTATACATTTTGTTAAGCTTTTCCCTAAGTTACCTGAAAAGAGTCTTGGAACTACAAATACTAGAAAAACGTGATAAAAGTACTTAAAAGCAATTAAAAACATAGAAAAAGTATTTCAAAACGATCCATAAAAGTGGTCAAAATACGGTGTTATCAATAGTCGTCTGGCGGCTTCAACCTCCGAGGTTTAGACCTCCAGCGACTTCATGCCTCCCCGGCAATGGCGCCAAAAACTTGATGGGCTTGCGGGCCTAGGGTTGTTTTTTTACAAGTCTGTTGGTCCTCCAAAAGTTTTAAATTTATAAAACCCTAGTGTCTGCAAGTGCACAGATGTACGTTGTAGGACTTACGGTGTCGATCCACAAGGAGTAATTGGGAAGTAAGCAAACTTATAAAACAATAACAGAATTGGGGTTTTTGGTTAAGATCCGAAGCTCAGAGTTAGGGTTTCTTCTTGGATAATCCATGCTTCAAAAGTTTCTGAAACTAGGGCAAACAAAAGAAATAATAAGCAGAAAAAGAAAAAGTTAGGGTGTTTATGAATTTGGTTTACTTCCTATGTTGCTTTGGCAGAAACTCGACATATATATAGTCGTCTGCGGCTTCAACCTCCAAGGTTTAGACCTCCAGCGACTTCATGCCTCCCCGGCAACGGCGCCAAAAACTTGATGGGCTTGCGGGCCTAGGGTAGTTTTTTTACAAGTCTGTTGGTCCTCCAAAAGTTTTAAATTTATAAAACCTTAGTGTCTGCAAGTGCACAGATGTACGTTGTAGGACTTAGGGTGTCGATCCACAGGGAGTAATTGGGAAGTAAGCAAACTCATAAACCAATAAAAGAATTGGGGTTTTTGGTTAAGATCCTAAGCTAAACCTAATCTAATATTCACAAGAGATACAATGCGGGATGAATTGTTAAAAGAACATCTAAAGCATATCGACTCAAACTAAAGACTCTTAAACTCATAGGTGACGATTTAGACTTCTCCGGTTTACTCTAATTGATGCATGGTGGCATTTCACACTTGCTTCCGGGCGATTTATCTTCATCTGTTTCTGGGAATCTGCATTGAACTAGAATAGACACATGTATGATTAACCAACTGTCGTCACCTTAATAAACTAATCTCTTAGATATAGCAATTAACTCTCGCTCTCATGCTAAACTTAAGATCATGCTATGAACACTGAATTCGTCTGCTCACATCTTCTCTATAGGTAGCTTTCGACTCCTATAGCGACTATGATCTTCTGAAGCTAGATATGGATGATCTGATACAGCACTCTCGTGGCTCTGATCGATCCTAGGCTCAGAGAATAGGTCATTAATCTACTCTCATGCTTTACGAATAACTTAGAAGGGATGAGATCCAGAATATGGCTAAGAACAATAGAAATCCTAATCGATATATGTGCTTGTCGATATCTTCAAACAACCTGACTCTCTAGGAGTAATCTACATGATGCAATGAATGATAAAAGACATAGAAGAATGCAAAAGAATGAAACAAAATATTTAATAAGATAAAAAAGAGGAAGAACAATGTATCTGGGGAAGAATCCCCATCTCCATCGCCTAACCCTAGAAAAAAAAAGTTTGGTGGCTCAAAATCTCATTACAGGAGCACACACCCGTTTAGGGCTACTAAACAATGTATTTATAGGTTCTAAGGTCTTCCAGATCTCATTTAGGGCTTCTATGAAGAGAAATGGCGAAGTGGGCTTTGATGTTGGGCATTGTGGCTCGTCCTAAGTTCCACCGGGGGTGAAAGTCTTCCAGGACAGGTAAAACATGTGTTGCCGCGGGTGAGAGTCTTCCGGGACTGATGAACTTGGTCAACTTGTTCTCAATGTATCTTTTGATTGCACCGTTGGATCTTTGTGATGTAAAGTGCTATGGAAAGCTGGTTGTCTCCTCTTGATTGTCTCCAAATTTGAGCTGGATCTGACGGTGAGAAAGTCTTCATTTGAGGCTGAACTTCTAATAGTCTAACTCTGAGTTAAAATTGTGGATTTCTTCCATTTTGCCATCATATTCCGTAAGTTTCCTGAAAAGAGCCTTGAAACTACAAATACATGGAAACCATAATAAAATTTCCTAAAACAAAGTAAAACCTTTGAAAAAGCATTTGAAATAAATGGTGAAAAGTGGTCAAAATCAGGTGTTATCATCTACTCTCTCTCAAGTTTAAACATTTGTTTGCATCCAACTAAAAGTATTGTTATTCTCCTTCTCCAAGACGTAATTGATTTGTTCACCAAAAAGGTTAAGAAAACACCGAAACAAACATTCCAACGTAGCTGCTTAATCAACTGACATCCTGTTGTTGTTTGACCAACATCTCTTGTCTAGCATTAATCATTATTTATGATTCCATAAAAGAATGCCATATTTAGAAGGCTAAAAATTTCTCTTTTTTTCGATTAAAAAAAATTGACACCATCCCACAAAACTCTCCCGTCCAGAGCAGATTTGTTCATTTGTAGAAATTGCAACAAGACGGTAACCAAAAAAAACTGAAACCAGGAAATTAAAGACAGGGGAGCGAAGACGAAAAAGAGCCAGAAATAAAACTTAATAAGGATTGATATTTCCTTTTAACCTCCCTGCCTTGGTCTCCTTCTAAGGCAGAGGAGATTCATTTCTTTCTCTCCCCTAAGCGAAATTCTCAGAATATAAAATAAAAGGTGAAATGGCGTTTCAAGATTTCGACAAGATCCAAGAACGTGTAAACGCCAACAGGAAACGCAAGATCAGGAAGAGGATGATCGTTGGAACAGTCTCTTTGCTTGTAGTTGTTGCTGCCATTATTGGAGGAGCTTTTGCTTATGTTGCATATGAGAAGAAAAACGAACAACAAGCAAAGAACAACAACAAAAACAACGACAACAACGCCAAATATAGTCAGAAAAAGAGCCAGAGCCCTAGCCCAACCCCGAAGGTGCCTGTTTCAGTGGCACAATCAGTGAAACCCGGTCAGACTGATATAATAATTCAAAATCTTTGCAGTTCAACACTGTATAAGCTAAGCTGCGAGAAAACGTTCAAGAACAGAACAGAGAAGAGTTTTTCTTTGGAAAAGCCGACAATCATTTTGCAGTCTGCCATTAAAGCTGTCAATGAAGATCTCGACCGAGTTTTAGAGAAGGTTTTGAGTCTAAAGACCGATAACCAGTTTGATAAAGATGCAATTTCACAATGTAAGTTGCTTGTAGAAGACGCTAAGGAGGAAATTGTCGCATCACTGAACATAGTCAACAACACAGAAATCAACAATTTCTCAAAAATAGTTCCCAGTTTGGACAGTTGGCTAAGCGCGGTGATGTCATATCAGGAAACATGCCTTGACGGGTTTGAGGAAGGTAGTCTAAAATCTGAAGTTAAGAAGAGCGTAAATTCTTCTCAGGTTTTAACCAGCAATTCCCTCGCAATGATTCAATCCTTTGGAGAAAAACTCTCTCCTGTTACAAAGGTCGCAACACGAAATCTACTTGACAAAATCCCAAATTGGGTAAGCAATGAGGATAGAAGAATGTTGAGGGCAGTTGATGTGAAGGCTTTGAATCCTAACGCTACTGTGGCTAAAGATGGCAGTGGAAATTTCACAAGCATTAATGATGCTCTGAAAGCAATGCCTGAGAAATATGAGGGAAGGTACACATACTATATATAGCATTTCATATCGTGACTGTTACGTCACGTTATCTTTGGTTGACTAACTCTTGGTTTCTTTTTAATTCTGAAGGTACATTATCTACGTAAAACAAGGTGTTTATGAAGAATATGTAACTGTTGATAAGAAGAAGGCAAACCTTACTTTGGTTGGAGATGGATCTCAGAAGACGATTGTGGCCGGAAATAAAAGCCACACAAAGAAAGTCCACACTTTTATCACGGCAACATTTGGTAAGTGGGGATAAAATCTAGTATACAGATAAACATATACATTCTTTTTCAATTAAGTTTGAGGTGACCAAACATGAGATATCAGCTAATGGTTTGTGTTAATGTCGTTGACGTGTCACCATTCACCTTCAAACTCGTGTATGTTTTTCTCAAGAAAAAAATATACCGTCATGAATTTTGATGTTTAGATCATATTCATCTTGACATCTACAAAAATATGTCACTGAACATACCTTGAAATTTAAAGTGTCAATGTGAATAAAACTAAATTCTTATATAAATGACTGGTTCCTTAATAGTTGCACAAGGAGAAGGGTTCATGGCACAGTCAATGGGGTTCTGGAATACGGCTGGGCCAGAGGGACATCAAGCTGTCGCAATACGTGTTCAATCTGATCGATCAATTTTTCTCAACTGTCGATTTGAAGGCTACCAAGACACATTGTATGCCTACACGCACCGTCAGTACTACAGAAGTTGTGTGATTGTGGGAACAATTGACTTCATATTTGGAGATGCAGCTGCCATCTTCCAAAACTGTAACATCTATATCAGAAAGGGCATTCCAGGACAAAAGAATACGGTGGCCGTTCAAGGACGTGTCGATCAGTTTCAGACAACTGGTTTTGTGTTCCAAAACTGTAAAATTGCTGCAAACGAACATCTTATGCCTGTCAAGGCAGAGTACAAGAGTTATCTTGGGCGACCCTGGAAGAGATTCTCTCGAACAATTGTAATGGAATCTACAATTGAGGATGTGATCGATCCGGTTGGATGGTTGAGATGGCAAGATACAGATTTTGCGATAGATACATTGTATTATGCGGAGTACAAGAACAAAGGACCATGTGGAGATACAAGTACCAGGGTTAATTGGCCTGGATTTAGGGTCATAAACAAGGACGAAGCTTTGAACTATACTGTTGGACCGTTCTTACAAGGAGATTGGATTAATGCAATAGGTTCTCCCGTTAAGTTTGGTCTTTATGATGCTTGATGAGATTTTGTTGCTTGCTGAGAAGCTAATGGGGTGACTTGTTTTGTATTTAAGGGATTCAGAAATGAATTAAAAATTGCATCCATAAATTGTTTTTTTGGACATATAAGCGATTCAGAACATACTAAGCTAAGAGAATGTGTTTTATCAAACCTATATCGTTTTGTGCTGAATATATTTTTGGAAGGAAGCATATTTAAGGATTATTATTTTAGTCAACATAGCAGAAAATGATATGCTATATTTTAACCTAAATAAACTATTCTACATTAATATGATCATGGATGGAGCTTTAGAAATGGAACTTGAACCAGAACTTGTACCAGTGAATGATGAGCTTGAAGCTGATGAGCCACTAGTTTTACCACATGGACCAATGACCTTAGCCAGACCTAGAAGATTCAAGGAGATAATTGGTGTCATACTTAGTCAGTTGGGAGATTGACTAAATCACTTGGGCAAGGATGGAAAAGATGAATTACAAACCTCACAGGTTTTGATTCACGTCCATGGTGATTAATAAACGGGTAAGTGACCCATTTGCACTCTTTTTCCCTTGTCTTTGTCTTTGGCTTTGTGCCAACTGATTTTTAAAATGAAGCAATGGTTCTCACTTCTACTCAAGCCCAGTTTTTTGATTCAAGACTTAAGCCCAGCAAAAAAAGCAATTTCGAATCTAAGAAGTCTAAGGGGCATGCGTATTAAGATCCAGAGTCATTCAAAGTTGGTCTTAGTCTAAGTGTGATTTTCGAGGTTTTGCTTTGTTTTCTACACTTCTTTTATTTTTTTTCTTTAAAAGTGCTTGTAATCTCATTCAGAATATCATCTTTTGATCAATCAAACTTTTTAGTAATAAAAATCTTCTTCTTCAAAACTTTGAGAGAATTTCATCGGTTCCTTGTAAATAAGTTTAATTGTTTTGAGTATCATCCCTATCAATCAACCCCGGTATATCAGAAGCCATTCCGCAACTTCTTTGTGACCCATGGCTCTAACGCTTTCTTCATTTGTGTCTCACGTATCATTTGAAGCAAATTTATCCATTTTACCACCTTCTGAGTGCCAATCTTAGGAAGATTGTATCAAATGGTATCTGAGCACACTAAGAAGTTCGGAAATTTTATCTCTATATTATCTTCTCAACTTTCACAATCTTTCATTTCTTGTCTTTTTATCTTCTGTGTCGATCCAGTCTTTAAAAAAAAAATCCCAAGAAAAACACTAAAAGAAGCATCAGAATCATAAGCTGGTAGATATATTAGCATATTCAAAAAAAAAAAAAGAAACAAAAATCTCTTAATCTTTCTATCTGTGTTCTGTTCATTTACTTATAATTGCTTGGAGATTTGATCATGAAATTTGATTGATTTTGTTCGATATACTATTGAGAATCTCTGCTTTTTTAGGCCTTTGAGAGTTGACTGAAACACCCTGAGAGTTATAGCACTTGTAAGATAAACACTTTAAGAGATTTTCACTTGTAATCTGTTTGTTAAAATTGTTTGAGGTCGAAATGACAGAAGATGGTGAAGTACCATGATTAATACCATGATAAGTACCATCGAAATAAAAAAATTATTGATAAATACCATGATAGCTCGGATGGATCAGTTAATGACTATCAATTGAAGGAGATTCATCAGAGAATCGATTGAGGCCAAGGAGAACCTCGACCAACAAGGACCTCTCAAAGCTGTGAAGAGGGAAAGGACGACTTTGCTGGCCACAACGAAGCGAACTACATTGGAAGGCAGAACAAGTTTCAGAGATTCAACAACTATGGCAACGATCAGAATCTCTCCTATAAAGAATCCAAATGTTACAAATCCATGAGATCAGGTGTATCCTCCACAACAGCCTCAAAACAAAAGGTATAACAATAGAAATCAGTTCCAAGGAAACTACCAATGGTAGCAGGACTATGCTCAGCAAAGTGTTGCTCCACAAGTTCAAGGCAACACCTCCAACACTCAAGATAGTTTCCAGACTAAGAATTCTTATCCTCCAGGTTTTGGTACAAATCAGGGACAACAAAATTCTTTTATTCCACCTAAGTTTAACCTAACAGGCATGTTTCAACAGATCCTTAACGACCAAAAGGAGATTTGGAAATCTGAGAACAAAGGAGCCTCATCATCTCGGCCACAAGGTTCTCTTCTAGGGAAATCTGTGACAAATATTAAAGAGTATACTAAGGAGTAAAACCTGTGAAAATGGCCAAGAAGATGAGTGTGCTGATCAAGAAGTGAGTAAAGGAGCTAAGAGCAAGGGCATACTAGAAGAAAAGGCGCCTGAGAAGCCTAAGAAAAAGGACACACCATTTGTTCCTCCTTCATACAAACTTATGTCTTCATTTCCAAGGAGGTTTAAGAAGAAGCTAATAGAGAAGTACCGAGATTTGTTTGACAAAAAATGGAGAAAGTGGAAGTTAAAATGCCATTGGTAGATGCATTTCTCTTGGTGCCTCAATACACCAGGTTTCTTAAGGATGCAATGGTGCAGAAAACCAAGGAGCTATAGGGTATGGTTGTGCTATCTCATGAGCCTTATGCCATTCGTATTAACAAGGAAGTTCGGTTTAAAGTGTATAAGCCTTGTAGAATCTCTTTGATCCTTGTTGATAGGTCACTGAGGCACCCTATTGGGCTCCTTGAAGACTTGCCAGTTTGAATTGGTAACTTTCAATTTCCAACTAGGTCTCTTTTTATCTTGATATGGATGAGAAGCCTAAAGATCATTTGATCTTTGGAAGACCCTTCTTGGCAACTTCTGGAGCCATCATTGATGTTAAAAGAGGGAAGATTGATCTCCATTTTCAAGAAGTCCTGAAATTTGACATCATTGAAGTCATGAAGAAACCAACTCTAGAGGGTCAGGTGTTCTACATTGAATCTATGGTAGAATTGGCTGAAGAGTTACTTGAAGAGCTGATTCTGGAGGATCATCTACAAATTGCCTTGACTAAAGAGCATGGAGACCATGGATACTTGCATGGTTGAATTCTCACAACCCTTTGGTGAGTAATGGTTCCTTTCTGGAGCTAGAGTGCAAGGGTTTGGAGGCAAATTCAGTTCAAAATGGGTTAGTTCACTAGTGTATTGCCGTGTATTTGGAATCAGATGAGAACAACAAGGGTTGTTGGGGTCGGATTCCACCCTTCGAGTTTCACTCCCGAAATCGACTAAGTATCCGAAATGGGTTTCACTAAGCTTGGTCGTAGTAGACAAACCGGGCTCAACAAGGGTTTAATCTGAACCTGCCGAGCCGAGAAAAGTAACCTAAACGAACCAGGGTGTGGTTCGGTTTGGCCGAGCCGCATTGGGAAAAGAAGTGGGTCGAGTTGAATTCAGAGGGGAGATGGGGATAAGAAGTTTTCAAGTAATAAAAACCTTTTTCGATCTTGTGTTGTTGTGATTAAACTTTTCCAGTAATAAAACTTCAGATCCCTCTTATTTTCTTAACAAATTCTGATTGTGCATGTTTTGGCTCAAACAATTTCGTATTGTCTATGGGTATAAGAAGTTTTCTGACTCAAAAATCGACAAGACCCTAAGTTTCGAAGAACATGTCAAACAACACTTCTGACGAGTACAACAACAACAACACGGAAAAAGACGCTCCACCGTTGAACACAATGACGAGGTGAAACCCAGGACGAGGTGAAAAGTATGCTAGTCGTGCTAATGAAGAAGATGGAGGAGCAAAATAAAAGGAACGAAGCAATCACAGAGCGGCTCGACGTGATGACGACAGAGATGCAGTATTTGATCCAGAGAGCCTGGATTTATGATCTAACCGATGCGGTAAGAAAACACTTCGATTTCTCCACTTCCGCAAGGGCATCACCATTGCTGCACCCTCTCGACGAACAAACTCCAATGGCGACCAGAGCGTCACCACTGCTGCACCCTCTCGACGAACAACCTCAGCTACGACCAGAGTAAACTTGTTTAGGGTCCAATTTTTAATCCAAGAATAGAGTCTCATGCATGTATTTTAGATAGATTCATTGTGTTTTGATAGACAAGAGTTTTTAAGGCTCTTGAGGGCTATCAATCCCCTTGTCAAAGTAGTATAAGGGGTGTCAATCCAAGAATGTGGAAGCTATACACTAGACTATATGATCTGTTACTTAATTCAAGCAAACAAGGAGGGGTTTGATTCAAAAAGGTGATTAAAAGGAAACTAAACAAGATTAACAAACTTGCAATGATTAAAAGCAAGAAGCAAATGATAGATGGTAAACAAGATGAGAAAACTAAGCCTCTAGGTGTGGTCATTGATTAGGGTGCTTTGAATGCAAACTAATGATGCTAAACAACAATGAAACACTTGCTACTCTTTAGTCTAGGCTTCTTAATCAGATTAATCCACTCTCACGACAGAAATCCCTTTGCAAATCACTTAATCAAGTCTAACAACAATTAGAGATAACCAAGCAATCAACAAGCATAATGTTCCAAGCCTAATAAGTGACCAAAGAATCTCTAGCAAAGAAAGACCGAATTTTATACAGAAAGATATAGCAAGCAATCACATGATCTCAAAACCAATTAACTTAGAACTCTAAACTAGATTAATCCTCTTATGAAGGCATTAACCTCTACACTCATCCATTTTAAAACCAAATTCTCATTTGTGAAATATGAATCAATGAGCATTAAGAAATAGTTCTAATATGTCATTTATGCATTTAACAAATATCATCATGGCATTAAGGCATAAACCCTTAGTTAGCTTTCATTCAGGCATTTCATCAAACACTTTTGGTGCATGAAAAACCCAGATTCTAGACCCAAGTGATGTGCAAGGATCTAGCATTAGGATCAGCTAACTAAGGAAAGGAGAAGAGAATCTAAGCCTAAACAATCATTAATCTACATCTAAGCACCCTAAATCTACACACCTAGATGCTTAAAGAAAGACTACTCACTAATCATGTTTAACTCTCCTAAACCTTTGTAAGTAGATTAGTTAAGCATGATTAGAGATTAGAAATGGAGATGGAAAGATATAGGATGATCGATTTAAGCTTTAAACACAAAGTACTCTCTTGATTCAAACCCAGAAAATGAAGATCTCTCTTACAAAGTTTAGGTCTTTCAGAAAAGAGGCAAATAAACAAAGAGAATAAAGCTTAACCTAATGATTAATATCTCAAAACTATATATAGGAAGGGTTTTCTTAATGAGTCAACCCTTAACAAACAGGATATTGGCCCATTAAGGCCCTAAAATTCGGATTGGATCGAGAGAAATATCGACGTGCATTATCTCGATATTTTGGTCAACATTCCTTCGGCGTTTGAGGTTGGAAAATGTCGACCATGGTTCACTTCGACATTTTGGTCGACATTATTTCGGCGTCCCAGGTTGAAAATGTCGACCACTTCTTATCTGGATGCTTCTGGTCGATATGAATGCAAACCATCTGAACAAAAACCTTCATAACTCTCAACGCAGTGGTCCGAACCTCGGTCTGTCAACTCCATGAGCAATATAGCTTTATCATCTACAACTTTGGTGAATGGTCCGGGTCCAGATGACATCGGCAAGGGCTTCGTCTCACCGGTTCTTTGATGCGCGTCACTTTGGTCCTCTAGTGGCTCCGAGACATGTGTTCCTTATAAACTCCATAACATTCAGCACACAGCTCCAAATTGGACAATCTCAGGCGTTACGGAAACACGACTCATCGCTCTTGAATATTGATGAAGGCACCAAAGGCTGGATCGCAATGCCAGTGTTCCGTTTCAGGTGATGAAGTAGAGGGATTGTCAGCTTCTATACACTTGTCCGGTTCTGATGCATTCACACGAGAGTCTCTCCACGGTTTCTGCTCCAGATGCTCCAAATTGACTCCAAAATACCTGTAAACACTCCAAAAGTGCAAGACACTCTAGGACCTAATGCAATTCCTAACTAAACCAACGATAAGGACAAAAGCATTGAGAACTACCTAAATGTATGCATGAGACTCAATATTTGGACAAAAAATGCAATCCTAAGTATGCAAATTATGAATATATCAACTCCCCCACACTTATCTTTTGCTTGTCCCCAAGCAAAAAGAACAAATGAGAGAGAGAGGTTGAATGCATGGGGAGTTCATATTTCCTTTGGGAGAAGTGACCACTAAGAGAATTCAATTTCATGCTCAATATGCAATGCAAGACCATACTCAGATATATATACTCAACAAGAAATCTCCACAAGTTCTCCTCTCCCTCAAATCTTTCACATTCATTAAGCTTTTATCAAGTGAATCAAATGATGCAATGTTTAAACAAACAGATTTTGGCTAGGGTGAGGTTATGAGACTAAAATGATC
>NW_006256895.1:5829823-5854006 GCF_000478725.1 Eutrema salsugineum
AACCTATGCATACAAGGGCAAAGACTCATCCCACCCCACACTCAACTCAAAGTTTCCTCACTTGCTTACTTTTCACACTCATTCTTCTCTCATTAGGGGATTCACTTTTCTTTTTCATACGCAAGTCTTGGAGCTCAAACTTCACTCATCTCTTTTTCATTTTCTTTTTGTAACCTCTAGCCTCTTTTTCTTTCTTTTTAGCTTTGCAGTCCTTGAGCTTGAGAAGAACTTATATGATGCAAGCTAGACTCATGATAGACAAGAGTTTTTAGGCTCTTAAAGGCTATCAATCCCCTTTGCCAGAGTAGTATAAGGGGTGTCAATCCAAGAATGTGGAAGCTAGACACTAGACTATATGAACTGATCTTAATTCAAGCAAACAAATGAGGTTTTGTTTGAACTGATGATTAAAACAAGAAACTAAACAATATAAAGAGAAGATAACAATGATAAGCAAAGCAAACAAAGACAAGCAAATAACAAAATGATGATGAGAATGTATGTATGATGATGAGAAAGGTCTTAGACATGATAGTGGATTAGGGTGCCTTCAGTGTTAAACTAGTGAGCTAATGAATCATGTGATCAAGCAAACCATTCAACTTAAACATCATTAATTAAGTTAATCCTCTCATGAAGGTATCAATTTCTATGCTAAAACAGTTTCTAACCTAATCATCATTAGTGAAACATGAATCAACAGGCATTAAGAACCAGTTTAATCTATCATTTAAGCATATAAACAATCATTCCCATGATGAATAACACTTAAACCTCTAACAACCTTGGTTCAGGCATTTCATCAAACACTTTTGGTGCATGAAATACCCAGAATCTAGACCACATATAATGTGTATGGATCTAGCATTAAGAACAGGTTGTAGAGAATGGAATATGAATGATCTAACCCCTAAGCTCACTAATCTACCACCTAAGCACCCTAATCTACATATTTAAGACCTTAATATGGGATTACTCACTAATCATGATCAACACACTAAATCCTTTGCAATATGTGTTGTTAATCATGATTAGAAGTGTGTAAATGAAGATGGAGATGATAGATTAAGAAGAAGTAAGCTTTTAACACAAAGATCTCTCAAACTCTCTTGATTAGAACCCTTAAAAATCGATATTACTCTTCTCAAAGGGGAGTCTTTCACAAAAGAGGCAAGAAAACAAAAGGAATAAAGCTTCCGTCTTGGGGATAAAACCTTAAAAACTATATACAGGTCTCTAAAAACGAACCGGGTCAGCCCGGAACAAACCGGGTCCTGACCCGGCTTTAGTGGATAAAGTGACGAATGTGCGAGTTGGTCAGGAGCCTCCCAGGTCGCATGCCCAAGTCGCACAGGTGAAGAAACAGTCTTGTGAGCCTTAAATCCCTTAGTCTCAGCCGCATGCCCATCTAGGTGTGTTTTGCGAGTCTTTGTGCGATTCAGTCCTCTTCCTCTTCAAATCGCTTGACCAAGACAAAATCTGGGGAGGATATGTGTGCGACTTGGTCCTCATGTAATCCCAAGTCGCATGCCTAAGTTGCACAACCAAAGAAAGAGGCTTGAACGAGATAAAACCCTTGTAAGCCCAGCCGCATCACTCTCTCGGTGTGATTTGCGAATCCGTCTGCGGCCTGGTCCTTTTTGCTCTCTAACTCGCATGACCATGTAGCAGGGGCCTTCAGGGATGTGTGCGGCTTGGTCTCCTCACTCCCAAGTCGCATGACCGAGTCGGTGTAGATTGCGAGTCTTCATGCGGTTCAGTTCCAGGCTTGTCCAACTCGCATGCTCAAGTCGCACGGTTGTGGACTTAGCATTTTTCTTGCTCGGGAACCTTAGACCTTATCCAGTGATGCCTTACTCGCACATCTCAACACGCAGCTCAACCCCCAGGCATTCATCTTCAGGCGTTTCGAGTTAACCGAGTCGCAAGACTATCTCGCAGCATTCAGGTCTCCTCGGACCACTTCACATTCAGGGGAGCGTAACTTCCCGGATACTGGTCCAAATTGTGTGATTCCAGTTTCAGTAGACATAAGTCTCAGATATCTTCAACTTTGGTGAAGGGCTCGAGCTCGGGTGACGTCGGCAAGGGCTCTGTTCCGCCAGTTCTTTGGCGTGCGTTGCTTTGGTCTTTTATCAGCTCCGAGACATGCACTGCGTCCGATCGCCGTAACCTTCAGCTCAAAGCTCCAAATAAGACGATCTCAAGTGTTCTGGAACCTAGACGCGACCCTCGTGATTCTTGATGAAGACTTCGGAAGCTGAATCGCATTGCAAGTCCTTCGTCTCACGCGATCAAAGTGAGGGTTCTGTCTGCACCAAACCATCTGTCCGAGTTGCTGTACACAGGTGAAGGTTCCTCCATGATCCCAGCTCCAAGTTGCTCCCAAAAGTCTCCAAATGACCTGCGAACACTCCAAATATGCAGGACACTCTAGGACCTAATGCAAATCCTAAACAAAGCTTGAACCAAGGACAAACTCTAACAAAACTAGCTAAATGTATGCATGAGACTCAATCTTTGGACAAAAATGCAATCCTAAACATGACAAATTATGAATATATCAAATCAATCCTAAAATGTGAATGCAACTACATGAACATTTTTTGTGTTAAAATTTTATGATTTTTTTTCAAATTTTGTTTTTTGGTTTTTATATGCACTTAGATAAATGCTAAATGAGACTCAAGACTCAAAATGGAAAATAAAATCAAAGAAAACATGATTAGTAACACTAAATCCCTCCCCCACACTGAAATAACACAGCCCCTTGTGTTATAAAAGCATACGAAAGAGGATAAACAAAAAAGAAGATGCAAAAATCAAAAGAAAGATGCAAAATGCTATGTACAAGGTTTGGAATGGTACCTTTACATATTAAGTGTTGGAGAGGGATGTGTGTGGGTCTCAGATTGTGCTTGAACCATCCCTTTGAGCATTGGAAACCATGGAGCCGCTGCATTCATATCGACCTACCTAATGTTGATATTCTGGTCGATACTCCTTCGGTGCTATGGGTTCAAATTATCGACTAGAATATCGAGCATTAGCACCTCGGTATCTCAAGAAATTCAGATCTTTTATACCATATCAAGTGACACAAGTCGATAGTTTGATCGATATTTCTTCGGCGCAAGCAACATGTCTATATGGACCAAACTATCGAGAAGGTGCATGTCGATATGAATGCGGACTTGGCCGACCTTTTCACCTTTTCTTTGCCCCATGTTCCTTGAGACTTCACTTAAGCCATACTTAACCCTGTCCACACTTAAACAGAACATCAAAACATTCTAAAAACGGCAAAAGAAAGCATTAAAAAGAGTATTTACAAAGGATAAGCTTGGGGTGTCTCCCAAGAGCACTTTGTTTAAAGTCACTAAGTTTGACTTTGAAAAACCTGTCTTTAGCTGGGGTGAGGTTGAGCACTGATGCTCTTCAGCATTTCAATGGTCCTGAGCAGGAAGGATGAGGATGACTGCCTTTGATAACCATTATACCCTTGTCCTTGATGTCCCATCTTTAGGCCTTTGTTCACCAGCTCCTGAATACCATCTGGGTCCTTATCAAGTATTGCCTTTGTGAGACCTGCCCTTACCTCAGCAAACAGTCCTGATTTCCCATTGCAATCCAGCTTATACTTGAGAGATCCATCATCATCAGCCCAAGGAGTCAGACTAAAGTCTTGAGAAGAAGGGTCAAGATCAATGCTCTTGTCTTCTGACGCTGAGCCATCACTCATGGTGTTCATCATCTTTAGATCATCAAGTGTAGGAAACCATGACAGCAAGATGTCTTCTTCCCTGATCAATGGCCCTCCATTCTCATACTTATAGCCATTGGGGTGAGGGTCTTTCTCCTTTTTCACAGCTGAAAGAGATTGGGATTCACCTAGAATTCCAGCAGTGCCCACATACTTCATCTCAAGTACCTTAGGCGGTTCTATCTCTTGAATAACTGATCCACAAAATTCAGCCAAAGGAGGTGTAACAGGGTAAGAGACATCTTTATCCACCTTTGTAAGCACCACTCTTTGAGTATCAAAGTCAATCATTGCACCACTGGTGTTTAGAAATGAAGTTCCAAGCAATAGGGGGAGCTCTTTGGTCTTCTTCATCTTCATGATGACAAAATCAGTGGGGATTACAGATTCACCAACTTGAAGTGGATAGTCTTCTAAAAATCCATATGGTTTCTTGGAGTATGAATCACCAAAGGTGATTGAAGAAGGGTAGGACGTTATAGACTTGACCTTTAGCTTCTCCATTATATCTTTAGACATTATTCTCACACTTGAGCCTGAATCACACAAAGCATTCTCAACTCTAAAGTTTCCAAGAATGCAAGAGATGGTAAACTTCCCTGGATTACCCAGCTTTGGAAGAGAGGTGGGCTTCATCTGAGTTGATTCAGAGGTGGAGTCACTATCTGTTGGCTTTGCTTGACCAGTTGGCAGCTCCTTTGTTTCAATAGACACTGAATCATTCCCTTGCTGAACACAAAAAAATGAACCGGCTGCCCCCACCCTTTTTCTCTCAATGTCCTCATTGAGTTCATGTAAGAAGCCCATGAAATCATCTATAATGGTGTCTTCATCCTCATGAGTTTGTGCAGTCTCCATAGAAAGTTGACCATAAAGGAGATCTTCAATCTCTTGCACAGCAGCTGAGTGGTCATCATTGGAGTAGATGGCATTGCAATAATCCTGTGGGTTTTGAACAGCTTTACCAGGAAGAGAGACTTGTGGTTCAGAAGTGCAGATGCCCTTGTTCTTTTTAATAGCCTTTAGTTTAGCACCTAGTGTCTCTAGGTCGGATACCATATTTTGTGGTCCTAGTAAGAGTTGTTGGAGAACAACATTGAAATCAGGACTTTGTTGAACAGGTGGTGGGCCAAAACCAGGAGGAGGAGCCTTTGGCTGTAGGCTGACTTGATTTGTGAAGCTATTCCCTTGATTCTGAACCGCTGGTTGCTGAAAACCCTGTTGACCTTGGGAGTTACCTTGGTACTGATTCTGTTGAACAAAGCTTTGAGGAGAGTATATTTGGTCTTGGGGGTTGGCCACATTGTTGCTCCTATAGGACAAGTTCTGGTGTTTTTTTAAGTTGTTGTAACCATTGAACTTGTTTTGATTCCCTATGAAGTGCAAATCCTCTTGAGTGAGACCGTCTTCATTGATATTTGTGAAGCATCTCTTCTCCTCACTCACATAGTTTATAGGCTTTTGAGTGGCAGCTAGGGCTTTGTCAAGCTTGATATTCAGCTCTTTGATCTTCTCTTCCAGCCCTTGGTGTCTACTAGAATCTTCTCCTCTATAGCTTCTATCATAATCTTCCCCATAGGTGTCTTGGCTCATGGCTAAGTTCTCAATAAGTTCCATAGCTGCGTTGATTTCTTTTGCCAAGAAATTCCCATTTGATGCTGTGTCCAACTGATTCCTGATCTTGGGGACAGCTCCTCTATATAAAGTGCTAAGGAGAGATGTTTCTGAAAAGCCATGATGTGGACACTGATTTGTGTATCTTCTAAACCTGTCCAAAGCTTTTCCAAAGGTCTCATTAGAATGTTGAGTGAAGCTGGAAACCTGGTTCCTTAGCTTTGCAGTCCTTGAGCTTGAGAAGAACTTGGATAGAAAGGCAATCTACTGCTCCCATGTGTGGATGGATCCTCTTGGGAGGTTCTTTTCCCACTGATGTGCCTTATCTCCAAGGCTGAATGGGAACAATCTCAGTTTGAAGCTGTCTTCAGATACCCTATTGATCTTTGATATGTTCATAATTTACATCATTTAGGTTGTATATTTCATTCCAAATCATGTTATTTCTCATGCATTTTAGGTCCTTAGGTGTTGTTTTAGAGCTTAGGAGTTGCATTACGTCCCAATGAGTCTTTGCATGTTTTGAGTGTTTATCAGGTGTATTTGGAGCTATTTGGAGTTGAAAAGGTGGATCCAGGAAGAGGAATGGCGATCAGGGCTTGAAAGATGGTGAAAATGGGTTTTCGGAAGTTCTCGGCGATTCTCACGTACCGCAGGCAGCTTTTCTCGGCATTTTCCATGTACCGCGAGCGAGCCTCTCGGCCAAAACGCGTACCGCGGCTAAGGTTTCTCGGCCAAAATTTCCGGGTAAAGACACCACTCAGAACTCGCGTTACCCGAAGGTCTTGCCGGTCGATTCAGTTGTCGGGTGCTTCATCAAAGTTGGAGAGGATTGGATCATGGTTCCATTGCAGGTAGAATCATATGATTTGGAGCCGTGAGCAGAGAGTTAAGCTCGTCGAAAAGAACGCCTGTCTCGCTGCCGTTTTGGACCAACCCGATGGGCTCCGAAGAATGCGTAGGACGATGCACTTCCAGACCGATTCTGTCTACTGTGCCTTCATCAAGATCCTAGATATTTGAGTCCTCTTTCCAGAACGTTTGAGATAATTCAATTCGGAGATATGAACAAGAAGATAACGTTTCTGTAATGGACACATGTCTAGAAGCCTCTTTCTGACCGTGTCAATGCACTGCGAAGATGAGCCCTTCAGGTAACCTTCCACTTCCCAAGCGCCGAAGGTTCCTTCACCAAAGTTGAAGATTTCTGAGTGTTCTGTCCACTGAAGTTAGAATCGCACCATTTGGACAAGTATCTTGGGAATTAGTCTCCCACGAATGTGAAGTGTTCCAAGGAGACCTGAAGCCTGCGAGATGGTCTTGCGACTTGGTTAACTCGCAATGCCTGGAGATTAATCCCTGGGGGTTGAGCTGCGCATTGAGATGTGCGAGTAAGGTATCACTGGGTAAGGTCTAAGGTTCCCGAGCAAGAAAAATACTAAGTCCACAACCGTGCGACTTGAGCATGCGAGTTGGCCAAGCTTGGAACTGAGCCGCATGAAGACTCGCAATTTACACCGACTTGAGCATGCGACTTGGGAGTGATGGAGACCATCCCCCACATGTCTCTTGAAGGCCCCTGCTACATGGTCGTCCGAGTTAAGGAGCAAAGAGAACTGAGCCGCATGAAGGTTCGCAAATCACAACGAGAGAGTAATGCGGCTAAGTTACATGGGTTCTATCTCGTTCAAGCTTCTTTCTTTGGCTGTGCGAGTTAGGCATGCGACTTGGGACTAAAGGAGGACCAAGTCGCACACGTATTTTCCCCAGATTTCGTCTTGGTCATGCGAGTTGAAGAGGAAGAAGGCTGAATCGCACAAAGACTCGCAGAACACACCTAGATGGGCATGCGGCTGAGACTAAAGGACCTAAGGCTCACAAGACTGCTTCTTTGGCTGTGCGACTTGGGCATGCGTCTTGGGAGGCTCCTGACCAACTCGCACACTCGTCATTTCACCCATTAAAGCCGGGTCAGGACCCGGTTTGGTCCAAGCTTACCCGGTTCGTTTTAAAGACCTATATATAGTTTTTAGGGTTTTATCCCAAGGACTTAAGCTTTATTCCATAATCTATTTGCCTCTTTTGTGTAAGAAAACTCCTTTTGAAGAGAAATATCTGATTTTTGGCGTTTTAATCAAGAGAGTTTGAGAGATCTTATGTTTAAAAGCTGCAAATCTATCATTATCTATCTTCTCCATCTATCTTTCTCATCATTAATCATGCCAATCTTCTCAACTTGCAAAGGTTTAAGAGAGATTAGCATGATTAGTGAGTAATCCCCATATTAAGGTTTTAGATATGTAGATTAGGGTTCTTAAGGGTTAGATCATTCACATTCCATTCTGTACAACCTGTTCTTAATGCTAGATGCATACACATCATATAAGGTCTAGATTCTGGGCATTTCATGCACCAAAAGTGTTTGATGAAATGCCTTAACCAAGGTTGTTAGAGGTTTAAGTATTATTCATCATGGGAATGATTGTTTATATGCTTAAATGACAGATTAAACTGGTTCTTAATGCTTGTTGATTCATGTTTCTCTAATGATGATTAGGTTAGAAACTGTTTTAGCATAGAAGTTAATACGTTCATGAGAGGATTAGCTTAATTAATGATGTTTAAGTTGAATGGTTTGCTTGATCACATGATTTATTAGCTCACTAGTTTAACACTAAAGGCACCCAAATCCACTATCATGTCTAAGACCTTTCTCATCACCATACATACATTCTCATCTCATTTAGCTCATTTACTTGCTTATTTAAGTTGATCATTAGCTTTAATCCTTGTTTTCCATTCTTAGTTGTCATTAATCATCAAAACCTCACTCATTTGGCTTGAATTAAGAACTGATACTGCATCTTAGTGTCTACACATGATGGATTGATACCCTTTGTACTGCAAAGTGACAAAAGGGATTGATAACCCCTCATTTAGAGCCCTGAAAACTCTAAGTTATCAATTGGCGCCGTTGCCAAAGTGTGATAGCATTAAGATTGTGTCATTTCTTGAGATCAAGCATTTTCTATTGTGTTTTCTAATTTCTTTCAAGTTCTGGTTGTGAGTTTCAGGTGCATGAACACCAGGTCTAGATCAAGAAGCTGTGGTCCACCTTTCCCCTTAAACGACAACATTGATCTTTTGGTACCAAGGAGGAGAAGGGACAGGCATGGAAGACAGATTGATCAGGCTGATATCGAAGATCAAAGAGAGCATGTGGTTGACATGGAACAACCGGCTCAGGAGCAACAAGCTCAGGGTAATGGAGCTGGTAATGCAGCTGGTAATGGAGCTGGTCGAGGGTTACATCAGGGTAATGTTCATCAGGAACAGGTGCATCAACAGCAAGCTTATGTCCACCAGGGACAAGCTCCAGCTCATCAAAAAAGGCATCAAGCCAATGTCCAGCAAAGACAACAGGTGCACCAACATCAGCCCTTTCAAAACCAGCAAAGGAGATATGAGCAGCCACATGTCGATGTTGGAGAAAATGACAGGGCCAATGCTCATCAGTATGGAGCTGGAATTCAAGCACCACCTGTGCAAAACAACAACTTTGAAGTGAAGGCATCCTTGTTGAATATGGTCCAGAACTCAAAGTTCCATGAATTGGCAACGGAAGATCCCTTGGAACACTTGGATCATTTTGATAAGGTTTGTGACTTGACAAAGATAAATGGAGTTTCTGAGGATAGTTTCAAGCTCAGATTATTCCCCTTCAGTCTTAGTGACAAAGCTCACCATTGGGAGAAAAACCTCCCAAGAGGCTCCATTCAAACCTTGGAGCAATGCAAGCAGGCATTTCTGTCTAAGTTCTTCTCCACCTCCAAAACAGCTAAACTGAGAAACCAAATCTCTAGTTTCACTCAACACAGCAATGAGAGTTTTGGTGAAGCATATGAGAGATTCAGGAGCTACACCAACCAATGCCCACACCATGGGTTTAGTGAGGCTTCACTTCTCAGCACACTTTATAGAGGGGCTCTTCCCAAGATTAGAAACCAGCTGGATACTGCCTCCAATGGTAACTTTCTGGGTGAAGAGATTCATGCTGCTTTAGAGCTGGTTGAGAACTTAGCAATGAGCAATGATACATATGAAGAAGACTTTGATAGAGCCAATAAGAGTGAGAGTTCAAGCAGGGATCAAAGGTATGAGAAGGACTTTAAAACACTTAAAAGCAAGTTGGACAAGGTGTTATTGGCCACTCAAAAGCCAATGCACTTTGTAGGAGAGTATGAGGAACCTTCTCAAATCTTTGAGAACATCAGTGAAGAGGGTCTTCCTCAGGAAGAGCTTAACTACATTGGGAATCAGAGGTTCCAAAGATGTCGGTATGGCAATGCCAATCAGAACCTCTCTTACAGGAATCCCAATGTAGCAAACCCACAAGACCAAGTCTATCCCACTTCTCAAGCTCCATAGAACTTTGTTCCCAAGAACAACTTTCAAGGGTCTTTTCAACCAAAAAATCAGTTTGCTCAGAATCAGGGTTTCAGTCAGCAACAGCAGCCATTTCAGGGTTCTGGTTTCAGTTCACAGCAGCAGCAAAAGGCACCACCAGGGTTTGGTCCACCACAGTTCCAACAACAAGCGCCGGCTCAACATCAATTTCAGCCAACACCGGTTCAGCAGCAGCCACAGATGGGGTCAGATATGGTTGGGATTCTGCAACAGCTGCTTCAGGGTCAACAGGTATTTGCAAGCCAGTATGCAACCATGCAGCAGGACATTAAGGAATTGAAGAAAAACCAGGCTTCTAGCTCAAGGAACCAAGGCCAACTACCTGGAAAGCCTGAACCCAATCCCAAGGAATATGCTAAAGCCATTACACTGAGAAGTGGCAAGGAGCTACCGGGTATTGAGCACAACAATGTGATCATTGAGGACACTGATCAAAATGAGGGGGAGGCAGCCTTAAAAGATGATCAAGTTGCTGAAAGACTAAGGAAAGAAAAAGGTAAAGAGGTGGAAAGGGAACCTGAACCAGAAAAGATATATGTCCCACCACCTCCATGCCAGGCTGTGCTTGGCCAGAGGAAGGACAGGAAGCTTCATGTTATCTACTATGCCAGTAGAACCCTTGATTCTGCCCAAGAGAAGTATGCTACCACTGAGAAGGAAATGTTGGCAATAGTCTTTGCTTTTGATAAATTCAGAAGCTACCTGGTGGGATCAAAAGTCATTGTATATACTGATCATGCAGCCCTCAGGTATCTGATGACCAAGAAAGATGCTAAGACTAGACTATTGAGATGTGTCCTCTTACTTCAAGAGTTTGATATAGAAGTACAAGAAAAGAAGGGTATAGAGAATGGAGCTGCAGACCATCTCTCCAGGTTAAGAGTGGACTCTGAAGTCCCTCTTAATGACAGTCTTCCTGAGGAATCATTGATGGTGCTCAACTCTTATTTAGAGTTTGAAGAAGTGGATAGCATCCAAGAGAAGAGAATGCCCTGGTTTGGTGATATTGTGATCTTTCATGCTTGTGGTGTGGAACCACCTGAACTTGATGCTTACCACAGAAAGAAGTTCTTCAGAGATGTCCAAATATACCATTGGGATGAACCCTACCTTTATGTCCTGAACAAAGATCAGATGTATAGAAGGTGTCTTGCTGAAGAGGAGATGCAACCTGTGTTGCAAGAGTGCCATGGTTCAGCTTTTGGGGGTCACATGGGAGCATTCAAGACTGTGGCCAAGGTTTTTCAGAGTGGGTTTTGGTGGCCCACAATGTTCAAGGATGCTCAGATGATTGTTTCAGCATGTGATGCCTGTCAGAGGCATGGGAACATTTCAAAGAGGAGTGAGATGCCTCAAAATCCAATACTAGAGGTTGAAATCTTTGATTGTTGGGGAGTGGACTTTATGGGGCCTTTCATCTCATCTTATGGGAATCAGTACATATTAGTGGCTGTGGACTATGTGTCCAAGTGGGTTGAGGCTATTGCTTCCCCTACCAATGATTCCAAGGTAGTAGTGAGGTTGTTCAAGAACATAATCTTCCCAAGATTTGGAGTACCTAAGGTTGTTACTTCTGATGGAGGGTCTCACTTTGTAAACAAAACCTTGGAAGGTTTGCTGAAGAAGCATGGAGTGAAACATAAGGTAGCAACTCCTTATCATTGTCAAACTAGTGGCCAGGTTGAAGTGTCTAATAGACAGATTAAGGCCATTCTTGAGAGGACTGTTAGCTCAAGCAGAAAAGATTGGAGCAAAAGGCTGGATGATGCATTGTGGGCTTATCGAACAACCTTTAAGATTCCAATTAGGTCATCTCCTTTCAATCTGCTATATGGAAAGAGCTGCCACCTTCCTGTTGAGCTGGAGTACAAGGCTTTATGGGCTGTGAAGCTGCTGATATACTCATAAATTGCATCATTTAGTGTACATATTTTAGTCCAAATCATGTCTTATCTCGTGCATTTTAGGTCTTTAGGCATTGTTTTAGGACTTAGAAGAATGCATTAGGTCCAAGAGAGTTTTGCATGGTTTGGAGTGTTAAACAGGTGCTTTTGGAGCCAATTTGGAGTGGAGGATGTGATTCAGATGAAGAAATGGAGTTGGAATGATCAAAAATGGTGAAAAGGAGCAATTTTGGGTTTCTCGGCAAAATGGTGTACTGAAGGTCGAAGGTTCTCGGCCAAAATCCTTCCCGCGGGCAGCTTTCTCGGCCAAAAACACGTACCGCGGCCAAGTCCCTAGGCCAAAAAATCCCGGGTGTAGATACATTTCCGAAATCGCGTCACCAGAAGATCTTGCCGGCCGATTCAGCTGTCGGAGTCTTCATAGAAGTTGGAGATAATTGAGTCCAGAGTTCAGAACAGTTAGAATCAAAGCATTTAGACCACGGAGCTTAAAGATATGGTAATCGGAAGACGAACAGGTCTCGCATCCATTCCGGAGCAATCCGATACTCCTGAATGATCGCCTGTCCGGGGAACCTTCCGGTCCGATTCAGCTGTCGGGTAATGCACCAAAGTTGGAGAGGATTGGATCACGGTTCCATAGCAAGTGGAATAATGGAATTCGGACGCGTGAGCAGAAAGTTGAGCTTGTCGGAAGAAACCCCTGTCTCGCTGCCGTCTTGGACCGATCCGATGAGCTCCGAAGAATGCGAAGGACGGCGCACTTCCAGGAAGATTCAGTTTCCGGGGTCTTCATAAGAATCAGAGATGTTTGAGTCCTCTTTCCATAACGTCCGAGATCATCCAATTCGGATCTATGAGCAAGAAGTTAACGTCTCCGGAATGGACACATGTCTAGACGCCTTTCTCTGATCGTGTAAATGCATTGCGAAGATGAGCCCTCCAGGAAGCCTTCCACTTCCCAAGCGCCGATAGTTTCTTCACCAAAGATTGAGCTGAATGAGTTATCGTTCTCATGGAACTGGTTTCAGGTCATTTGGAGTTACGAGCTGAAAGTTACACTGAACAGAAGAGAAGCTGCTCAATTCGGGTTTTAAGAGATGCGACTGTAAGCTAAGTGTTGTGTCCTACCTCGGCGTGAATACCTCCGCATGTTATGCCGAGGAGGCATGTTTACGAAGCCTTGGGACTATACCTCGAGGTAGGACTTCGGTCTTTCAACACCGAGGCTCCCTTGATCACCAAAATGATCCCCAAACGACTAAGTGTTGAAGCAGACCTTGGTGTGAACCCTTCGGCATGTATGCCGAGGTCCTCATCTCTCCAACCCAGATCACAAACAAATCCTCTTCACGTTTCAAAGCTTTAACCGGATCAAATGCCAAGTCTCATGCATGTTCTTCAAGTGTTCATCAAAGTTTCAACCCAGCACATGACCCCCTGGTGTATGGCCCTCGGTGTGAGACTTCTTCAGATGGCGAGGGGTGGCTCCAGCAACCCAGAAAGTGCGGGTCAGTACCCAGTTTGTCCTGGGCTGACCCGGCCCACACCCTTTTATATAAATAGTTTTTAGAGACTAAAACCCTAGTTATGCTTTATCTTATCCTCTAATCTGCCTCTTTTTGTTTTCTCTCTGCTTCTTAGTGTAAAAACGAGTTTGATCAAGAGATATCTAGCAGATTTAATCATCTTAAAGCTGTTTCTTATCATCTAATCATCTCATCTCTGCTTCTAATCATGATTAACACCACCTCTTGCAAAAGAAATGGTGTGTTAATCATGATTAGTGAGTAGTTATCTTTTAAGCTTCTAGGTGTGTAGATTAGGGTGCTTAGATGATCGGTTTATGATGTTTAGGTTCTAGATTCTCATCTCCTTTCCTTAGTTAGCTGCTCTTAATGCTAGATCTTTGCACATCACTCTGATCTAAACCTTAGTCATTTCTCCACCCACAAGGTGTTTGATGAAATGTCTTAATGAGCTAAGCTAAGGGTTTATGCCTTTTTCATCATGGGAATGATTTGTTAAATGCATGAATGACATATTAGAACTGTTTCTTAATGCTCACTGATTCATATTTCACAAATGATGATTTGGTTTGAAAGTGGATTAGTGTAGAGATTAATGCCTTCATGAGAGGATTAGTCTAGATTTGAGTTCTAAGTTAATTGGTTTTGAGATCATGTGATTGCTTGTTGCTGCTTTCTGTGTAAGATTCGGTCTCTTTGAAATAGAAACCGTTTGGTCATTATTAGACTTGATACTTTATGCTTGTTGATTGCTTGATCTTGCTTAAGGTGAATTAATCTTGATTAAGTGATTTACAAAGAGATTATTGTCATGGGAATGAATTAATCTGCTTTTGAAGTCTAGACTAAAGAGTAACTTGCATTGCATTATTGTTCTTAGCATCATGAATTGATATCTACAGCACCCTAATCAATGATCACATCTAGAGGTTTAGCTTTTACCATTTGCTTAATCACCATCATCTTGTTTGGCTTAATTGTTTAGTTCACTAATCATTACTTGTTTGTTTCTTGTTTATATTTTCACTTGTTACTTGTCACCAAACCTGTCTTTGATTAGCTTGACTTAAGAACTTATCTTATAAACTAGTGCCTAACTACCACACATATGGATTGACACCCCTTATACTACTTTGACAAGGGGATTGATAACCCATCTAAGAGCCTCAAAACTCTTATCTATCAATTGGCGCCGTTGCCATATTGTGTGGGGCTAGTTAGCATTAGTTTCTGATATAGTTTTTGAGATCAAGTTTAGTTTGTTTTACTGATTCCCTTTCAAGTTCTGTCTTTGTTTTCAGGTGTATGATCACAAGAGGACAACTTAGAAGACAAAGCGAAAGAGCTGCTCATTTGGAGAGATTGGGAATGGATCAGCACGTTGGGATTGAGCACCAGGCTCAAGAAGCTGCTCACGGTCAAGGAGTTGGTATTGGAGCTAATGGGAACAGAAATCACGTTCCACACGGTCAGGTCCATCAGGGACCAGCTCAGGGTAATCAGAACCAAGACCGGCCTCAGGTTAATCAACCGCAACCCATCCCAAACCCACCCTGGCGTCAAGAGCCTCCACTGGTCTATGTAGGAGACAATGACCGAGCCAATACACACCAATACAGGGCCGGCATTCAAGCTCCTCCAGTTCAGAACACAAGTTTTGAAGTGAAAGCCTCTATGCTCAACATGGTGCAGAACTCTAAGTTCTATGGGCTGCCAAATGAGGATCCTTTAGAGCATTTGGATCACTTTGATAGAGTTTGTGATCTCACAAAGATCAGTGGTGTATCTGAAGACAGTTTCAAGCTCAGGTTGTTCCCATTCAGTTTAGGAGACAAGGCACACCAATGGGAGAAGAACCTACCTAGCGGTTCAATACAAACTTGGGAACAATGCAAGTTAGCATTCTTATCTAAGTTCTTCTCCACTGCTAGAACCGCCAGGCTAAGGACCAAGATTTCAAGCTTCACTCAGCATTCTGATGAGACCTTTGGAGAAGCTTGGGACAGGTTTAGGAGCTATACAACTCAGTGCCCACATCATGGCTTTTCAGAAGCCTCTCTCCTTAGCACTTTGTATAGAGGAGCCGTTCCCAAGATCAGAATTCAGCTAGATACAGCATCAAATGGGAATTTCTTGGCAAAAGAAATCACTGCAGGTATGGAACTTGTTGAGAACCTAGCCATGAGCCAAGACACTTATGGGGAAGACTATGACCGGTGATATAGAGGAGAAGGTTCTAGTAAACAACAAGAGCTGGAAAAGACCCTAGAGGAGTTGAAAGTTAAGTTTGCAAAACTGGTAAAGGTCACTCAGCAACCTATACACTATGTAGCTGAAGAGAAAAGTTGTTTTACTAATGTCAATGAACCTGGTCTTGCTCAAGAGGAGTTACACTTCATTGGGAACCATAATAAGTTTCAAGGGTACCCTCCTCAAGGCTTTGTTCAAAAGAATCAGTACCAAGGTCAACAATCTTATCAGCCACAAGCGGTTCAGGCACAAGGGAACAGCTTCACAAACCAAGTCAGTTTTCAGCAACAAAGGTCTCCACCTTTTGGATTCGGTCAGCCACAGTTTCAGCAGGGTTCTATGCCACAGCAAGGTCCTGATATTGGTATTGTTCTCCAACAGATCTTACAAGGACAACAAAAGCTAGATTCCAAGTGTATTGACCTGACTTCTAAGATGGAGACATTAAGCTCTGAACTTATGACTCTTAGAAAGAACAAAGGCATTTGCACTTCAGAAACTCAGATCCCTCTTGCTGGTACAGCTGTTCAAAACCCCAAAGATTATTGCAATGCCATCTACTCAAGTGATGATCATTCAGCTGCTGTTCAAGAGATTGAATACCTTCTTTATGGTCAAGTCTCTGATGAGTCCAGTCCTAATAAAGAGGAAGAGGACGCCATTATAGAGGACTTCATGAGCTTGTTACCTGATCTCAATGAGGACATTGCAAAGGACCAGCCGGTTGCTCAGGAACAGCCAAAGAATGATGTTCCAAGCCTAGATTCACCAAGTGTGAAGCCTACATCACTCCCAAAGCTGGGTAATCCAGGGAAATTTACAATCTCTTGCACCCTTGGGAAGTTCAGAGTTGAGAATGCCTTGTGTGATTCAGGCTCAAGTGTAAATGTGATGTCTCTTAGCATGATGGAGAGACTTGGGACCAAGAACTTAAAGGAATATCCTTCTTCCATCACTTTTGGCGATTCTTACTCAAAGAAACCTCATGGGCTGATAGAGAACTATCCTTTGAAGATTGGTGAGTGCATAGTTCCAACTGATTTCATAGTCATGAAGATGAAAAAGACAAAGGAACTTCCACTTTTGCTTGGAACTTCATTCCTTAACACAACTGGTGCAAGGATTGACTTTGATACTCAAATAGTGGTGCTTACAAAGGTGGATAAGGACGTTTCTTACCCTGTCAAGCCTCCCTTAGCCGAATTTTGTGGATCAGCTGCTCAAGAGATAGAAGAGCCCAAGGTGCTTGAGATGCATTATGTGGGAAGTGTTGGAGTTTTAGGAGAATCTAAATCCCTTTCAGCTGTGGAGAAAGGAGAACAAGCCCACATCAACTATGGTCATAAGGATGAGAATGGAGAGCCTTTGATCAGATTAGAAGATATCTTCCTCACATGGTCTCCTACACTTAGTGAGCTAAAGATGATCAACAACAAAGGTGAAAGTTCAGCATCAAAAGAAAAGAGCCTTGAACTTGAATCTTCTTCTCAAGATTTTACTCTTACTCCTTGGAAAGATTCTGATGGATCCACAAAATACAACCTGGATTGCAATGGGAAATCAGGGTTATTTGCTGAACTCAGAACAGGTCTCACAAAAACGATCTTTGACAAGGATCCTGATGGTATTCAAGCGCTGATGCAAAAGGGTCTCAAGGTGGAGCTTAAAGAACAAGGTTCTAAGGGTACTCAAAGGAACCAGACCTCGGCATTCATGCTCAAGACAATAGAAGTGCTCAAGAGCATCAGTGCTCATCCTCACCCAACCTAAGACAAGGTTTTACAAAGTCAAACTTAGTGACTTTAAACAAAGTGCTCTTGGGAGACACCCCAAGCTTATCCTTGTACATATATCTTTTTAATCTCTTCTTTAGTCTTTCAGAATGTTTTGATGGGTTTGCTAAGTGATCTCAGGATTCTAGAAAGTGTTCTTGCTCAATGGTTTGAAGGAAAAAGTGCAGAGAGGAGCTTAAAGGTGGCGGCCTTATGATTCTGAGACCTCGGCCAAGCACCTCAAGATGATCATTACCGAGGTCTCTTGTTTGATCTTCACGGAACCAAGTGCTGTGAGAAGCCTTGGAGAGCCAAAGCCGAGGTGTTCCTGAGCTAATACCGAGGTGCCCTTGCCACTTACCCAGAAACTTGTCCACCTCGGTGTAGACGCCTCGGCATGGCTAGGCAGAGGGGTCCCTGAACGAGCATGAACAAGGAGGAACGCTTGAGAGACTTGAGTCCAAGCAGAGGGTTCAAAGCACCAGCATCCTCCTCCATGTCCAATGCCTCCATTCCATCATGAACAAGTCTGGTAACTCTCCAAACTCTTTGTACATATGCATCTAGTTCTTAATTTTTCATTTTGCATTTTTCTTGCTTTTGCCTTTCACTACTCTCTTATGCTTTTATAACACAGGGGACTGTGTTATTTAAGTGTGGGGGAGGAGTTTAGTGTTTACTAATCATGTTTTCTTTGATCTTATTTTCCAATTTGAGTCTTGAGTCTCATCTAGTTGCATCTAATCAGAAAATTTTCACAAAAAAATGTTCATTCTAGTTGCATTCACATTTTTTAGGATCGAGTCTAGTTGCATCATATAGGTTACATCTTGCTGGGAGTAATGATAGGTTTTCTAAGAGAGTACATCACTTTGAGAACTTGAACTGAATATGCTTGTGAATCTTTTTTCTGTGCTTGCAAAGTCTGAAATGATTTGAATCTGAGAAGCAAGTTTGAATTGAACTCAACTCTAATTAAGTGAGAACCTGAACTTGACTTGAAAATATCTTGTGATGCATTGTTTGAATAAGCTTGTGGATACCAACATACATACTTGAGCTAGAACCATTGTTTTTACCGCCCTTTTTCCTTAGCTCAAGTAGCTGAATCCACATCATGGATCAGTTCCCTCACCTTGAACCCATCCTTCTTTCAAGCCAATGTTTGTGTGTGAATTGAAAGGCCACCTTGGATCAAACTTAGCAGAAAGTGTTAGGTTTAGAGCGACAAGGGTAGGTCTCATTGAGTGCTGTGTTCCAATATTGAGGAACTGAGAGTGTTGGCGAGGAATAAGTGTGGGGGAAAAGACTTGTTGGTGAGTGAAAAAAGGTGAGATGAGTGGAAAAGAGAAAGTGGAAATAGCTAGGGGAATGAAAGAAAAAGAAATGAGTCTTGGAGTTTTGAGTTAAAGAAAGTGAGCTCTGGTGTCTTGAAAAGAAAGAGTCTAGCCCCTAAGTAAAAGAAAAAGAAAAGAAGCCAAAGAGCTCAAGTGTTTTGGAAAGAAAGAAAAAAAAAAAGAGGCTAGAGGTTGCAAATAAAAAAGAGCTATGTAAAGTTTGAACTCCAAGACTTGAGAATGAAAATGAAAAGTAAGTCCCCTAGTGAGAGGAAAATGAGTGTGAAAAGTGAGGTTCTTGAGAGAGTGAGCAGTGAGAAAGCTTTGAGTAAAGTGTGGGGTGTGATGAGTCTTTGCCCTTGTATGCATAGGTTGCTTTTTACCTTTAGCATTCTGCCAAAGTTTGATCATTCATAGAGAGATCCTTTTGCTGCATTAAACCCGCTTGAACACTGATGAGATCATTTTAATCTCATAGCCTCTCCCTAGCCAAGCCAGCTTGTTTAAACATTGCATCATTTGATTCACTTGATAAAACCTTAATGAATGTGAAAGAGTTGAGAAAGAGGAGAACTTGTGGAGATTTCTTGTTGAGTTGATATATATCTGAGTATGGCTTTGCATTGCATAATTGAGCATGAACTTGAATTCTCATTGTGATCACTTCTCTCTAAAAGGAAATATGAACTCCCAATGCATTCAACCTCTCTCTCTCATTTGTTCTTTTTGCTTGAGTACAAGCAAAGGATAAGTGTGAGGGAGTTGATATACTCATAAATTGCATCATTTAGTGTACATATTTTAGTCCAAATCATGTCTTATCTCATGCATTTTAGGTCTTTAGGCATTGTTTTAGGACTTAGAAGAATGCATTAGGTCCAAGAGAGTTTTGCATGGTTTGGAGTGTTAAACAGGTGCTTTTGGATCCAATTTGGAGTGGAGGATGTGATTCAGATGAAGAAATGGAGTTGGAATGATCAAAAATGGTGAAAAGGAGCAATTTTGGGTTTCTCGGCAAAATGGTGTACTGAAGGTCGAAGGTTCTCGGCCAAAATCCTTCCCGCGGGCAGCTTTCTCGGCCAAAAACATGTACCGCGGCCAAGTCCCTCGGCCAAAAAATCCCGGGTGTAGATACATTTCCGAAATCGCGTCACCAGAAGATCTTGCCGGCCGATTCAGCTGTCGGAGTCTTCATAGAAGTTGGAGATAATCGAGTCCAGAGTTCAGAACAGTTAGAATCAAAGCATTTAGACCACGGAGCTTAAAGATATGGTAATCGGAAGACGAACAGGTCTCGCATCCATTCCGGAGCAATCCGATACTCCTGAATGATCGCCTGTCCGGGGAACCTTCCGGTCCGATTCAGCTGTCGAGTGATTCACCAAAGTTGGAGAGGATTGGATTACGGTTCCATAGCAAGTGGAATAATGGAATTCGGACACGTGAGCAGAAAGTTGAGCTTGTCGGAAGAAACCCCTGTCTCGCTGCCGTCTTGGACCGATCCGATGAGCTCCGAAGAATGCGAAGGACGGCGCACTTCCAGGAAGATTCAGTTTCCGGGGTCTTCATAAGAATCAGAGATGTTTGAGTCCTCTTTCCATAACGTCCGAGATCATCCAATTCGGATCTATGAGCAAGACGTTAACGTCTCCGGAATGGACACATGTCTAGACGCCTTTCTCTGATCGTGTAAATGCATTGCGAAGATGAGCCCTCCAGGAAGCCTTCCACTTCCCAAGCGCCGATAGTTTCTTCACCAAAGATTGAGCTGAATGAGTTATCTTTCTCATGGAACTGGTTTCAGGTCATTTGGAGTTACGAGCTGAAAGTTACACTGAACAGAAGAGAAGCTGCTCAATTCGGGTTTTAAGAGATGCGACTGCAAGCTAAGTGTTGTGTCCTACCTCGGCGTGAATACCTCCGCATGTTATGCCGAGGAGGCATGTTTACGAAGCCTTGGGACTATACCTCGAGGTAGGACTTCGGTCTTTCAACACCGAGGCTCCCTTGATCACCAAAATGATCCCCAAACGACTAAGTGTTGAAGCAGACCTTGGTGTGAACCCTTCAGCATGCTATGCCGAGCTCCTATGTTACACAAACCTCGGGTACCAGGCACCTCGGCATGTATGCCGAGGTCCTCATCTCTCCAACCCAGATCACAAACAAATCCTCTTCACGTTTCAAAGCTTTAACCGGATCAAATGCCAAGTCTCATGCATGTTCTTCAAGTGTTCATCAAAGTTTCAACCCAGCACATGACCCCCTGGTGTATGGCCCTCGGTGTGAGACTTCTTCAGATGGCGAGGGGTGGCTCCAGCAACCCAGAAAGTGCGGGTCAGTACCCAGTTTGTCCTGGGCTGACCCGGCCCACACCCTTTTATATAAATAGTTTTTAGAGACTAAAACCCTAGTTATGCTTTATCTTATCCTCTAATCTGCCTCTTTTTGTTTTCTCTCTGCTTCTTAGTGTAAAAACGAGTTTGATCAAGAGATATCTAGCAGATTTAATCATCTTAAAGCTGTTTCTTATCATCTAATCATCTCATCTCTGCTTCTAATCATGATTAACACCACCTCTTGCAAAAGAAATGGTGTGTTAATCATGATTAGTGAGTAGTTATCTTTTAAGCTTCTAGGTGTGTAGATTAGGGTGCTTAGATGATCGGTTTATGATGTTTAGGTTCTAGATTCTCATCTCCTTTCCTTAGTTAGCTGCTCTTAATGCTAGATCTTTGCACATCACTCTGATCTAAACCTTAGTCATTTCTCCACCCACAAGGTGTTTGATGAAATGTCTTAATGAGCTAAGCTAAGGGTTTATGCCTTTTTCATCATGGGAATGATTTGTTAAATGCATGAATGACATATTAGAACTGTTTCTTAATGCTCACTGATTCATATTTCACAAATGATGATTTGGTTTGAAAGTGGATTAGTGTAGAGATTAATGCCTTCATGAGAGGATTAGTCTAGATTTGAGTTCTAAGTTAATTGGTTTTGAGATCATGTGATTGCTTGTTGCTGCTTTCTGTGTAAGATTCGGTCTCTTTGAAATAGAAACCGTTTGGTCATTATTAGACTTGATACTTTATGCTTGTTGATTGCTTGATCTTGATTAAGGTGAATTAATCTTGATTAAGTGATTTACAAAGAGATTATTGTCATGGGAATGAATTAATCTGCTTTTGAAGTCTAGACTAAAGAGTAACTTGCATTGCATTATTGTTCTTAGCATCATGAATTGATATCTACAGCACCCTAATCAATGATCACATCTAGAGGTTTAGCTTTTACCATTTGCTTAATCACCATCATCTTGTTTGGCTTAATTGTTTAGTTCACTAATCATTACTTGTTTGTTTCTTGTTTATATTTTCACTTGTTACTTGTCACCAAACCTGTCTTTGATTAGCTTGACTTAAGAACTTATCTTATAAACTAGTGCCTAACTACCACACATATGGATTGACACCCCTTATACTACTTTGACAAGGGGATTGATAACCCATCTAAGAGCCTCAAAACTCTTATCTATCAATTGGCGCCGTTGCCATATTGTGTGGGGCTAGTTAGCATTAGTTTCTGATATAGTTTTTGAGATCAAGTTTAGTTTGTTTTACTGATTCCCTTTCAAGTTCTGTCTTTGTTTTCAGGTGTATGATCACAAGAGGAAAACTTAGAAGACAAAGCGAAAGAGCTGCTCATTTGGAGAGATTGGGAATGGATCAGCACGTTGGGATTGAGCACCAGGCTCAAGAAGCTGCTCACGGTCAAGGAGTTGGTATTGGAGCTAATGGGAACAGAAATCACGTTCCACACGGTCAGGTCCATCAGGGACCAGCTCAGGGTAATCAGAACCAAGACCGGCCTCAGGTTAATCAACCGCAACCCATCCCAAACCCACCCTGGCGTCAAGAGCCTCCACTGGTCTATGTAGGAGACAATGACCGAGCCAATACACACCAATACAGGGCCGGCATTCAAGCTCCTCCAGTTCAGAACACAAGTTTTGAAGTGAAAGCCTCTATGCTCAACATGGTGCAGAACTCTAAGTTCTATGGGCTGCCAAATGAGGATCCTTTAGAGCATTTGGATCACTTTGATAGAGTTTGTGATCTCACAAAGATCAGTGGTGTATCTGAAGACAGTTTCAAGCTCAGGTTGTTCCCATTCAGTTTAGGAGACAAGGCACACCAATGGGAGAAGAACCTACCTAGCGGTTCAATACAAACTTGGGAACAATGCAAGTTAGCATTCTTATCTAAGTTCTTCTCCACTGCTAGAACCGCCAGGCTAAGGACCAAGATTTCAAGCTTCACTTAGCATTCTGATGAGACCTTTGGAGAAGCTTGGGACAGGTTTAGGAGCTATACAACTCAGTGCCCACATCATGGCTTTTCAGAAGCCTCTCTCCTTAGCACTTTGTATAGAGGAGCCGTTCCCAAGATCAGAATTCAGCTAGATACAGCATCAAATGGGAATTTCTTGGCAAAAGAAATCACTGCAGCTATGGAACTTGTTGAGAACCTAGCCATGAGCCAAGACACTTATGGGGAAGACTATGACCGGTGCTATAGAGGAGAAGGTTCTAGTAAACAACAAGAGCTGGAAAAGACCCTAGAGGAGTTGAAAGTTAAGTTTGCAAAGCTGGTAAAGGTCACTCAGCAACCTATACACTATGTAGCTGAAGAGAAGAGTTGTTTTACTAATGTCAATGAACCTGGTCTTGCTCAAGAGGAGTTACACTTCATTGGGAACCATAATAAGTTTCAAGGGTACCCTCCTCAAGGCTTTGTTCAAAAGAATCAGTACCAAGGTCAACAATCTTATCAGCCACAAGCGGTTCAGGCACAAGGGAACAGCTTCACAAACCAAGTCAGTTTTCAGCAACAAAGGTCTCCACCTCTTGGATTCGGTCAGCCACAGTTTCAGCAGGGTTCTATGCCACAGCAAGGTCCTGATATTGGTATTGTTCTCCAACAGATCTTACAAGGACAACAAAAGCTAGATTCCAAGTGTATTGACCTGACTTCTAAGATGGAGACAGTAAGCTCTGAACTTATGACTCTTAGAAAGAACAAAGGCATTTGCACTTCAGAAACTCAGATCCCTCTTGCTGGTACAGCTGTTCAAAACCCCAAAGATTATTGCAATGCCATCTACTCAAGTGATGATCATTCAGCTGCTGTTCAAGAGATTGAATACCTTCTTTATGGTCAAGTCTCTGATGGGTCCAGTCCTAATAAAGAGGAAGAGGATGCCATTATAGAGGACTTCATGAGCTTGTTATCTGATCTCAATGAGGACATTGCAAAGGACCAGCCGGTTGCTCAGGAACAGCCAAAGAATGATGTTCCAAGCCTAGATTCACCATGTGTGAAGCCTACATCACTCCCAAAGCTGGGTAATCCAGGGAAATTTACAATCTCTTGCACCCTTGGGAAGTTCAGAGTTGAGAATGCCTTGTGTGATTCAGGCTCAAGTGTAAATGTGATGTCTCTTAGCATGATGGAGAGACTTGGGATGTGACAGAACGGCAGGTTG
>NW_006256895.1:5854106-5861835 GCF_000478725.1 Eutrema salsugineum
GAGACGGCCAGAATGCCTAAGTAACAAAAGCTGCGGGATGGTTGTGCGGGTCAGAACAGAACAAGACCAGGCCGCAGCAAGAAAGTTCAGGCCAAGCCAAATCCATCTCCAGTGGTGTCTGGCCTCATCTGGTGCAGATACTCACTCCCCTTTTGCACAAGAACCACACCAGGTATCACTCCAAACACTTGTAAATGAGCATTTAGCATTTTTCTTTATCTTTTGCATTTCATGTTTGACTTTTTTCTCTTTCTCATGCTTTTATAACACAAGGGACTGTGTTATTTAAGTGTGGGGGAGGGGTTTTGTGTTTACTAATCATGTTTATTCTGCTCTTATTTTCCTTTTCACTTTGAGTCTCATTTTGCATTCATCTAAGTGCATTTAAAAACCAAAAAATGGAAAAATCTGAAAAATTTTCACAAAAAATGTTCATGTAGTTGCATTCACATTTTAGGTTGAGTCTAGTTTGCATTTTCATATAGGTTGCATCTTGCTGGGAGTAATGATAGGTTCTTTCCTTGAGATTACATCACCTTGAGAATTTGGATTAAATATGCTTGTGAAATGACTTAGGTGCTTGCAAGGCTTGAAATGATTTGAATCTGAGAAGCAAGTTTGAATTGAACTCAACTCTAATAAGTGAAAACCTTGAACTTGACTTGAAATTATCTTGTGATGCATTGTTTGAATAAGCTTGTGGATACCTATATACATATTTGAGCTAGAATCCTGTTTTTACCACCCTCTTCCTTAGCTCAAATAGCTGAGTCCACATCTGGATCAGTTTTCCTCACCTTGAACCCATCCTTCCTTCAAGCCAAATGTTTGTGTGTGATTGAAAGGCCACCTTGGATCAAACTTAGCAGAAAGTGTTAGGTTTAGAGCGACAAGGGCAAGTCTCATTGAGTGTTAAGTTCCATCATCAAGGAGCTGAGAGATTTGGTGAGAACTAAGTGTGGGGGAATACTTGTTGGTGAGTGGAAAAAGGAGAGATGAGTGGCAATAAAAGGAGAATGGTGAGAACTAGGGGATAGAAAAGGAAAAGAAATCAGTCTTGGAGTTTTGAGTCAAAGAAAGTGAGCTCTAGTGTTTTGAAAAGAAAAAGTCTAAGAAGCCCAAGAGCTCAAATGTTTTAGAAAGAAAGAAAAAGAGGCTAGAAGTTACAAAAAAGAAGTGAAAAAGAGCTATGTAAAGTTTGAACTCCAAGATTGAGTGTGAAAATGAAAAGTGAGTCCCCTAGTGAGAGGAAAATGAGTGTGGAAAGTGAGGTTCTTGAGAGGTTGAACAAGTGAGAAAGCTTTGAGTAGAGTGTGGGGTGGGATGAGTCCTTGCCCTTGTATGCATAGGTTGCTTTTTACCTTTAGCATTCTGCCAAAGTTTGATCATTCATAGAGAGATCCCCTTGCTGCATTGAACCCACTCAGGCGCTGATGAGATCATTTTAGTCTCATTACCTCACCCTAGCCAAACTTTGCTTGTTTGAACATTGCATCATTTGATCCACTTGGTAAAGAGCTTAATGAATGTCAAAGAGTTGAGGAATAAGAGAACTTGTGGAGATTACTGTTGAGTTGTTACATCAGAGTATGGTCTTGCATTTCATATTGAGCATGAACTTGAATTCTCTTAGTTGTCACTTTTCTCTTTCAAAGGAAATATGAACTCCCAATGCATTCAGTGAGTAGTCGTTTAAGCGGCTTTAGATGAGTAGATTAGGGTGCTTTCAAGGTAGATTAGTGATATATTCATAAATTGCATCATTTAATGTACATATTCTAGTCCAAATCATGTCTCATTTGCATGCATTTTAGGTGTTTAAGCATTGTTTTAGGACTTAGGAGATTGCATTAGGTCCAAGAGAGTTTTGCATGTTTTGGAGTGTTAAACAGGTGCTTTTGGAGTTTATTTGGAGTGGAGGATGTGATTCAGATGAAGAAATGGAGTTGAAATGATCAAAAATGGTGAAAAGGAGCAATTTTGGGTTTCTCGGCAAAATGATATACTGATGGCCGAAGATTCTCGGCCAAAATCCTTCCCGCGGGTAGCTTTCTCGGCCAAAAACACGTACCGCGGTCAAGTCTCTCGGCCAAAATCTCCGGGTGCAGACACGTTTCCGAAATCGCCCGTCCGGGGAACCTTCCGGTCAGATTCAGCTATCGGAGTCTTCATAAAGGTTGGAGATAATTGAGTCAAGAGTTCATAACAGTTGGAATCAAGGCATTTGGACCACGGAACTGAAAGATATGGTAATCGGAAGACGAACAGGTCTCGCACTCATTCCGGAGCAATCCGATACCCCTGAATGATCTCCTGTCCGGGGAGCCTTCCGGTCCGATTCAGACGGCGGGTGCTTCATAGAAGTTGGAGAGCATTGCATCACGGTCTCTTAGCAAGTGGAATCGTGGAATTCGGACGCGTGAGCAGAGAGATAAGCTTGTCGGAAGGAACCCCAGTCTCGCAGGTATTCCGGACCGAGCAGATCAGTTCTAAAGGATGCGAAGGACGGTGCACTTCCAGGCCGATTTAGTTTCCGGGTCCTTCATGAGAACCATAGCCATTTGAGTCTTCTTTCCAGAACGTCCAAGAGCATTCAATTCGGATCTATGAGCAGAAAGATACAGTCTCCGGAATGGACACATGTCTAGACGCCTCTCTCTGGTCGTGTACATGCACTGCAAAGATGTGCCCTCCAGGAAGCCTTACACTTCCCAAGCACCGAAGCTTTCTTCACCAAAGTTGGAGATAAATGAGTCCTCTGTCTTCTGCAACCGAAATCATTCAATTCGGACAAGTCTCATAGGAGTTACACTCTCCGGAATGCGAAGTGGTCTAAGCTGCTCTGGATGCTGCGAGTTGGAGAGGAAGGAGACCAAGCCGCAGCAACACTCGCAAATCACTCCGACTTGAGCCTGCGACCTAGGTGCAATAGAGACCAACCCGCACAGTTTGTACATTCCCCAGAAACCGCCTTAGCCCTGCGAGTTGGAGAGGAAGGAGACCAAGCCGCAGCAACACTCGCAAAACACTCCTACTTAGGCGTGCGGCTTCACAAGACAAGTCTTCATCTACTGCGACTTAGGTGTGCGACCTGGGACATACTGGACTGACCCGCAGGATTTCCACTTGACCCAACTGAGCCGGGTCAGTACCCAGTTTGTCCTGGGCTGACCCGGTCCATTAGCACTTAGTATATATAGTTTTTTGGGAGAAAAACCCTAGGATCTTCTTCTCTCTTAGTTTCTCTCTAGTTTTCTTTCCTTTTTAGTGTAAAAACGTTTTGGATTAAGAGAGATCTCAAGGATTTAATCAATCTAAGTCTGTTTGTCATCATCTCATCATTTCATTTCTGCTTCTAATCATGATTAACATCATCTCTTGCAAAAGATTAGATGTGTTCTTCATGATTAGTAAGTAGTCATCTTTTAAACTTCTAGGTGTGTAGATTAGGGTGCTTAGATGTTTGATTGGTGATGTTTAGGGTTTAGATTCTCATTCCATTTCCTTAGTTAGTTGCTCCTAATGCCAGATTTCCTTGGGAAAGTGAAATCTGGGTTCATAGGCATTTCATGCACCAAAAGTGTTTGATGAAATGCCTGAATGAGCTAACTTAAGGGTTTATGCCTTTTTCATCATGGGAATGATTTGTTAAATGCATGAATGACATATTAGAACTGTTTCTTAATGCTCATTGATTCATATTTCACAAATGATGATTTGGTTTGAAAGTGGATTAGTGTAGAGATTAATGCCTTCATGAGAGGATTAGTCTAGATTAGAGTTCTAAGTTGAAATGTTTGAGATCATGTGATTGCTTGTTATGTCTTTCTGTATAAGATTCAGTCTTCTTGGTTGAGAGATTGTTTGGTCACTTATTAGGCTTGATGCATTATGCTTGCTGATTGCTTGATTATATCTAATGGTTGTTAGACTTGATTAAGTGATTTGCAAAGGGATTATTGTCATGGGAATGAATTAATCTGATTAAGAAGCCTAGACTAAAGAGTAGCAAGTGTTGCATTATGTTCTTAGCATCATGATTCATTATCTAAAGCACCCTAATCAATGATCACATCTAGAGGTTTAGCTTTTATCATTTGCTTAATCACCATCATCTTGTTTTGTTTGCTTGCTTAGTTCATTAATCATAGCTTGTTTGTTTCTTGTTTTATGCTTTCTTGTTGCTGGTTTCACAAAACTCATCTTTGATTACTTGACTTAAGAACCTATCACATAAACTAGTGCCTAACTACCACACATATGGATTGACACCCCTTATACTACTTTGACAAGGGGATTGATAACCCATCTAAGGCTTTAAAAACCTTAGTTATCAATTGGCGCCGTTGCCATATTGTGTGGGGATTGTTAGCATTAGTTTCTGATATAGTTTTTGAGATCAAGTTTATTTTGTTTTACTGATCACCTTTCAAGCTCTGTCTTTGTTTTCAGGTTTATGATCACAAGAAGCCAAGCCAGAAGACAAAGAGAAAGAGCTGTTCACTTGGAGAGGTTAGGAATGAATCAGCAAGTTGGGAATGAGCATCAGGCTCAAGAAGCTGATCAAGGTCAAAGAGCTGGTAATGGGATTGGAATTCAGGCTCAACAGGCTCAGGTCCATCAGGGACACGCTCAGGGTAACCAGAACCAAGACCGACCTCAGGTTAATCCACCACAGCCCCACCCAAACCCACCCATACGTCATCAGCCCCAACCAGTCTTTGTTGGTGAGAATGACCGAGCTTATGCACACCAGTATGGAGCAGGAATCAGGCCACCTCCTGTCCAAAACAACAACTTTGAGGTGAAGGCCTCTTTGATCAATATGGTTCAGAATCAGAAGTTCCATGGCTTACCTATGGAGGATCCCTTGGAGCATCTGGATCAGTTTGACAGAGTTTGTGATCTCACTAAGATCAATGGGGTATCTGAAGACAGTTTCAAACTGAGATTGTTCCCATTCAGCCTTGGAGATAAGGCACATCAGTGGGAAAAGAACCTCCCAAGAGGATCCATCCACACATGGGAGCAATGCAAGATTGCCTTTCTATCCAAGTTCTTCTCAAGCTCAAGGACTGCAAAGCTAAGGAACCAGATTTCCAGCTTCACTCAACATTCTAATGAGACCTTTGGAGAAGCTTTGGACAGGTTTAGAAGCTACACAAATAAGTGTCCACATCATGGATTTTCAGAAGCCTCTCTCCTTAGCACTTTGTATAGAGGAGCTGTTCCTAAGATCAGGATTCAGTTGGACACAGCATCAAATGGAAATTTCTTGGCAAAAGAAATCAATGCAGCTATGGAACTTGTTGAGAACTTAGCCATGAGCCAAGACACTTATGGGGAAGATTATGATAGAAGCTATAGAGGAGAAGATTCTGGTAGACACCAAGAGCTGGAAGAGAAGTTTAAAGTGTTGAATATAAAGCTTGACAAAGCCCTAGCTGCCACTCAAAAGCCTATACACTATGTGAGTGAGGAGAAGAGATGCTTCACAAATATCAATGAAGAGGGTCTCACTCAAGAGGAGTTGCACTTCATTGGAAATCAAAACAAGTTCAATGGTTACAATAACTTCAACAACCACCAGAACTTGTCCTATAGGAGCAACAATGTGGCCAACCCCCAAGACCAAATATACCCTCCTCAAAGCTTTGTTCAACAGAATCAGTACCAAGGTAACTCCCAAGGTCAACAGGGTTTTCAGCAACCAGCGGTTCAGAATCAAGGGAATAGCTTCACAAATCAAGTCAGCCTACAGCCAAAGGCTCCACCTCCTGGTTTTGGCCCACCAACTGTTCAACAAAGTCCTGATTTCAATGTTCTTCTCCAACAGCTCTTACTAGGACAACAAAAGATGGTATCTGACCTGGAGACACTAGGTACTGAACTAAAGTCTATTAAAAAGAACAAGGGCATCTGCACTTCTGAACCACAAGTCTCTCTTCCTGGTAAAGCTCTTCAAAACTCAAAAGATTATTGCATTGCCATCTACTCCAGTGAGGACCATTCAGCTGCTGTGCAAGAGATTGAAGACCTCCTTTATGGTCAAGTTTTTACTGAGAATGCACACACTCAAGTAGATGAGGACACCATTATAGATGATTTCATTGGCTTCTTACATGAACTCAATGAGGACATTGAGAGCAAAAGTGTGGGGGCAGCCGGTTCAGTTCTTTCTGTTCAGCAAGGGAATGATTCAGTGTCTATTGAAACAAAGGAGCATCCAACTGGTCAAGCAAAGCTAACAGATTGTGCCTCCACCTCTGAATCAACTCAGATGAAGCCCACCTCCCTCCCAAAGCTAGGCAACCCAGGGAAGTTCACCATCTCTTGCACTCTTGGAAACTTTAGAGTTGAGAATGCTTTGTGTGATTCAGGCTCAAGTGTGAGTATAATGTCTAAAGATATGATGGAGAAGCTAAAGGTCAAGTCTATAACGTCCTACCCCTCTTCTATCACCTTTGGTGATTCCTACTCCAAGAAACCATATGGATTTTTAGAAGACTATCCACTTCAAGTTGGTGAATGCATAATTCCCACTGATTTTGTGATCATGAAGATGAAGAAGACCAAAGAGCTCCCCCTATTGCTTGGAACTGCATTTCTCAACACCACTGGTGCAATGATTGACTTTGATACTCAAAGAGTGGTGCTTACAAAGGTGGATAAGGATGCCTTTTACCCTGTTCAACCACCTTTAGCTGAATTTTGTGGATCAGTTGTTCAAGAGATAGAACCCCCTAAGGTACTTGAGATGAAGTATGTAGGAAGTGCTGGGATTTTAGGTGGATCCCAATCTCTTTCAGCTGTGGAAATGGAAAAAGAACCTCACACCAACTCTGTTTACAAGGATGGGACTGAACAGCCATTGATCAGAGAAGAAGACATCTTGCTCTCATGGTCTCCTACACTTAGTGATCTAAGGATGATTAACACCAAAAGTGATGGCTCAGCATCAGAAGACAAGAGTATTAAACCTGATCTTTCTTCTCAAGACTTTGATCTCACTCCTTGGGTTGATGATGATGGTTCTCTGAAGTATAAGCTGGATTGCAATGGGAAGCCAGGTCTGTTTGCTGAAGTGAGGGCATGTCTCACAAGGGCCATCTTTGATAAAGACCCAGATGGTATTCAAGAGCTGGTGGACAAAGGTCTCAAGGTGGGATCTCAAGGACAAGGGTCTAATGGTTCCCAAAGGCAGCAAACCAACTCAGCTTTCTTGCTCAGGACCATTGAAGTGCTGAAGAGCATCAGTGCTCAACCTCACCCCAGCTGAAAACAGGTTTTTGAAAGTCAAACTTAGTGACTTTAAACAAAGTGCTCTTGGGAGACACCCCAAGCTTATCCTTGTATATAATCTTTTAATTCTTTTCTCTCATTTCTTTTTCTGTTTTAGGATCTTTTGATGGGTTTTGTGAGTTGGTCTCAGGTACTAGGTGATCTTTGGAGTACATAGCTCAGTGATGAATGGAAAAAAAAGCATGTGAGAGAGAGCTGAGAGAAGTGTTTAAGGCCAGAAAAACGTTTAAGTCCCATTTACTGCGGGATGGGTGTGCGGGTCAGAAGAAAGGGAGCCAGGCCGCAGCAAGGTTCGGAATTTACTCCGGGATGGTCGTGCGACCTGGAAAGAGGAAGGTCAGGTCGCAGCATGAAGAGAACGGCCAGAATGCCTAAGTAACAAAAGCTGCGGGATGGTTGTGCGGGTCAGAACAGAACAAGACCAGAT
>NW_006256895.1:5862525-5864079 GCF_000478725.1 Eutrema salsugineum
TTCGATTTGGTGATGTTTAAGGATTTAGATTCTCCCTCCCATTTCCCTTCCTTAGTTAGCTGCTCTAATGCCATTTCCTTGGGAAAGTGAATTCTGCTGGGTTCATAGGCATTTCATGCACCAAAAGTGTTTGATGAAATGCCTGAAAGAGCTAACTTAAGGGTTTATGCCTTTTTCATCATGGGAATGATTTGTTAAATGCATGAATGACATATTAGAACTGTTTCTTAATGCTCATTGATTCATATTTCACAAATGATGATTTGGTTTGAAAGTGGATTAGTGTAGAGATTAATGCCTTCATGAGAGGATTAGTCTAGATTAGAGTTCTAAGTTGAAATGTTTGAGATCATGTGATTGCTTGTTATGTCTTTCTGTATAAGATTCAGTCTTCTTGGTTGAGAGATTGTTTGGTCACTTATTAGGCTTGATGCATTATGCTTGCTGATTGCTTGATTATATCTAATGGTTGTTAGACTTGATTAAGTGATTTGCAAAGGGATTATTGTCATGGGAATGAATTAATCTGAATAAGAAGCCTGGACTAAAGAGTAGCAAGTGTTGCATTATGTTCTTAGCATCATGATTCAATATCTAAAGCACCCTAATCAATGATCACATCTAGAGGTTTAGCTTTTATCATTTGCTTAATCACCATCATCTTGTTTTGTTTGCTTGCTTAGTTCATTAATCATAGCTTGTTTGTTTCTTGTTTTATGCTTTCTTGTTGCTGGTTTCACAAAACTCATCTTTGATTACTTGACTTAAGAACCTATCACATAAACTAGTGCCTAACTACCACACATATGGATTGATACCCCTTATACTACTTTGACAAGGGGATTGATAACCCCCTTATTAAGGCCTGAAAAACCTTAGTTATCAGAGAGCCAAAGCCGAGGTGTTCCTGAGCTAATACCGAGGTGCCCTTGCCACTTACCCAGAAACTTGTCCACCTCGGTGTAGACGCCTCGGCATGGCTAGGCAGAGGGGTCCCTGAACGAGCATGAACAAGGAGGAACGCTTGAGAGACTTGAGTCCAAGCAGAGGGTTCAAAGCACCAGCATCCTCCTCCATGTCCAATGCCTCCATTCCATCATGAACAAGTCTGGTAACTCTCCAAACTCTTTGTACATATGCATCTAGTTCTTAATTTTTCATTTTGCATTTTTCTTGCTTTTGCCTTTCACTTCTCTCTTATGCTTTTATAACACAGGGGACTGTGTTATTTAAGTGTGGGGGAGGAGTTTAGTGTTTACTAATCATGTTTTCTTTGATCTTATTTTCCAATTTGAGTCTTGAGTCTCATCTAGTTGCATCTAATCAGAAAATTTTCACAAAAAAATGTTCATTCTAGTTGCATTCACATTTTTTAGGATCGAGTCTAGTTGCATCATATAGGTTACATCTTGCTGGGAGTAATGATAGGTTTTCTAAGAGAGTACATCACTTTGAGAACTTGAACTGAATATGCTTGTGAATCTTTTTTCTGTGCTTGCAAAGTCTGAAATGATTTGAATCTGAGAGCAAGTTTGAATTTGAACTCAACTCTAA
>NW_006256895.1:5869448-5877884 GCF_000478725.1 Eutrema salsugineum
TCAAGACTTTGATCTCACTCCTTGGGTTGATGATGATGGTTCTCTGAAGTATAAGCTGGATTGCAATGGGAAGCCAGGTCTGTTTGCTGAAGTGAGGGCATGTCTCACAAGGGCCATCTTTGATAAAGACCCAGATGGTATTCAAGAGCTGGTGGACAAAGGTCTCAAGGTGGGATCTCAAGGACAAGGGTCTAATGGTTCCCAAAGGCAGCAAACCAACTCAGCTTTCTTGCTCAGGACCATTGAAGTGCTGAAGAGCATCAGTGCTCAACCTCACCCCAGCTGAAAACAGGTTTTTGAAAGTCAAACTTAGTGACTTTAAACAAAGTGCTCTTGGGAGACACCCCAAGCTTATCCTTGTATATAATCTTTTTATTCTTTTCTCTCATTTCTTTTTATGTTTTAGGATCTTTTGATGGGTTTTGTGAGTTGGTCTCAGGTTCTAGGTGATTTTTGGAGGACATAGCTCAGTGATGAATGGAATGGAGCATGTGAGAGAGCTGAGAGAAGTGTTTAAGGACTGAAAAACTTGGAGAACGCCTCAGTGCTACCTAGGTGTGCGGTTTGGATCAAGAAGAGCCCAGGCCGCAGCAGGACTCGCAATTTACTCCGGCCTGGGCATGCTACCTAGTGAAAGATGTCCAGGCCGCAGCAAAAGAAGAACAGGCCAAGAGTTCTAAGTCCCAAACTCTGCTACCTGGTGCTGCGGCCTAGAAACAAGAGAAGCCAACCCGCACATCCATTCGCAAAACACTCCAAGTTAGGTGTGCTAGCTGGGAAAAGAGAAACCAGGTAGCAGCATAAGAAGATTGGCCAATTTTCTAAGTAAAAAAAAAAAAAAAAAACCCTGCGGCTTAGGTGTGCTACCTGGGAAACACAAGACCAGGCCGCAGCAAGGGAGTTCAGGCCAAGCCAAACCCATCTCCAGTGGTGTCTGGCCTCATCTGGTGCAGATACTCACTCCCCTTTTGCACAAGAACCACACCAGGTATCACTCCATACACTTGTACATGAGCATTTAGCATTTTTCTTTATCTTTTGCATTTCATGTTTGATTTTTTTTCTCTTTCTCATGCTTTTATAACACAAGGGACTGTGTTATTTAAGTGTGGGGGAGGGGTTTTGTGTTTACTAATCATGTTTATTCTGATCTTATTTTCCTTTTCACTTTGAGTCTCATTTTGCATTCATCTAAGTGCATATAAAAACCAAAAAAATGGAAAAATCTGAAAAAATTTTCACAAAAAATGCTCATGTAGTTGCATTCACATTTTAGGTTGAGTCTAGTTTGCATTTTCATATAGGTTTACATCCTATGCAAATGGGAGTAATGATAGGTTCTTTCCTTGAGAGTACATCACTTTGAGAATTTGGATTAAATATGCTTGTGAAATGACTTCTTTGCTTGCAAGGCTTGAAATGATTTGAATCTGAGAAGCAAGTTTGAATTGAACTCAACTCTAATAAGTGAAAACCTTGAACTTGACTTGAAATTATCTTTGATGCATTGTTTGAATAAGCTTGTGGATACCTATATACATATTTGAGCTAGAATCCTGTTTTTACCACCCTCTTCCTTAGCTCAAATAGCTGAGTCCACATCTGGATCAGTTTTCCTCACCTTGAACCCATCCTTCCTTCAAGCCAAATGTTTGTGTGTGATTGAAAGGCCACCTTGGATCAAACTTAGCAGAAAGTGTTAGGTTTAGAGCGACAAGGGCAAGTCTCATTGAGTGTTAAGTTCCATCATCAAGGAGCTGAGAGATTTGGTGAGAACTAAGTGTGGGGGAATACTTGTTGGTGAGTGGAAAAAGGAGAGATGAGTGGAAATAAAAGGAGAATGGTGGGAACTAGGGGATAGAAAAAGAAAAGAAATCAGTCTTGGAGTTTTGAGTCAAGAAAGTGAGCTCTAGTGTTTTGAAAAGAAAAAGTCTAGCCTCTAAGTGAAAAGAAAAGAAAAGAAGCCCAAGAGCTCAAATGTTTTAAAAAGAAAGAAAAAGAGGCTAGAGGTTACAAAAGAAAGTGAAAAAGAGCTATGTAAAGTTTGGACTCCAAGACTTGAGTGTGAAAATGAAAAGTGAGTCCCCTAGTGAGAGGAAAATGAGTTTGGAAAGTGAGGATCTTGAGAGGTTGAGCAAGTGAGAAAGCTTTGAGTAGAGTGTGGGGTGGGATGAGTCCTTGCCCTTGTATGCATAGGTTGCTTTTTACCTTTAGCATTCTGCCAAAGTTTGATCATTCATAGAGAGATCCCCTTGCTGCATTGAACCCACTCAGGCGCTGATGAGATCATTTTAATCTCATAGCCTCTCCCTAGCCAAGCCAGCTTGTTTAAACCTTGCATCATGAGATCCACCTGATAAAAGCTTAATGAATGTCAAAGAGTTGAGGAATAAGAGAACTTGTGGAGATTACTGTTGAGTTGATACATCAGAGTATGGTCTTGCATTGCATATTGAGCATGAACTTGAATTCTCATTGTGATCACTTCTCTCAAAAAGAAAATGTGAACTCCCATTGCATACAACCTCTTTCTCTCATTTGCTCTTTTTGCTTGAGGACAAGCAAAGGATAAGTGTGGGGGAGTTGATATATTCATAAATTGCATCATTTAATGTACATATTCTAGTCAAAATCATGTCTCATTTGCATGCATTTTAGGTCTTTAGGCATTGTTTTAGGACTTAGGAGATTGCATTAGGTCCAAGAGAGTTTTGCATGTTTTGGAGTGTTAAACAGGTGCTTTTGGAGCCAATTTGGAGTGGATGATGTGATTCAGATGAAGAAATGGAGTTGGAATGATCAAAAATGGTGAAAAGGAGCAATTTTGGGTTTCTCGGCAAAATGGTGTACTGAAGGTCGAAGGTTCTCGACCAAAATCCTTCCCGCGGGTAGCTTTCTCGGCCAATAACACGTACCGCGGTCAAGTCTCTCGGCCAAAATCTCCGGGTGCAGACACGTTTCCGAAATCGCCTGTCCGGGGAACCTTCCGGTCAGATTTAGCTGTCGGAGTCTTCATAAAGGTTGGCGATAATTGAGTCAAGAGTTCATAACAGTTGGAATCAAGGCATTTGGACCACAGAACTGAAAGATATGGTAATCGGAAGACGAACAGGTCTCGCACTCATTCCGAAGCAATCCGATACCCCTGAATGATCGCCTGTCCGGGGAGCCTTCCGGTCCGATTCAGACGGCGGGTGCTTCATAGAAGTTGGAGAGCATTGCATCACGGTCTCTTAGCAAGTAGAATCATGGAATTCGGACGCGTGAGCAGAGAGATAAGCTTGTCGGAAGGAACCCCAGTCTCGCAGGTATTCCGGACCGAGCAGATCGTTCTAAAGGATGCGAAGGACGGTGCACTTCCAGGCCGATTTAGTTTCCGGGTCCTTCATGAGAACCATAGACATTTGAGCCTTCTTTCCAGAACGTCCAAGAGCATTCAATTCGGATCTATGAGCAGAAAGATACAGTCTCCGGAATGGACACATGTCTAGACGCCTCTCTCTGGTCGTGTACATGCACTGCAAAGATGTGCCCTCCAGGAAGCCTTACACTTCCCAAGCACCGAAGCTTTCTTCACAAAAGTTGGAGATAAATGAGTCCTCTGTCTTCTGCAACCGAAATCATTCAATTCGGACAAGTCTCATAGGAGTTACACTCTCCGGAATGCGAAGTGGTCTAAGCTGCTCTGGATGCTGCGAGTTGGAGAGGAAGGAGACCAAGCCGCAGCAACACTCGCAAATCACTCCGACTTGAGCCTGCGACCTAGGTGCAATAGAGACCAACCCGCACAGTTTGTACATTCCCCAGAAACCGCCTTAGCCCTGCGAGTTGGAGAGGAAGGAGACCAAGCCGCAGCAACACTCGCAAAACACTCCTACTTAGGCGTGCGGCTAAGACAAGGCGATTCAGGCTTCACAAGACAAGTCTTCATCTACTGCGACTTAGGTGTGCGACCTGGGACATACTGGACTGACCCGCAGGATTTCCACTTGACCCAACTGAGCCGGGTCAGTACCCAGTTTGTCCTGGGCTGACCCGGTCCATTAGCACTAGGTATATATAGTTTTTTGGGAGAAAAACCCAAGTATGTTATCTTCTACTTAGTTTTCTCTCTAGTTTTCTTTCCTTTTGAGGGTAAAAACGTTTTTGATTAAGAGATATCTGAAGGGATTTGATCATTCCAAGTCTGTTTCTTATCATCTCATCATCTCATTTCTACTTCTAATCATGATTAACATCATCTCTTGCAAAAGATTAGATGTGTTCTTCATGATTAGTGAGTAATCATCTTTTAAACTTCTAGGTGTGTAGATTAGGGTGCTTAGATGTTTGATTGGTGATGTTTAGGGTTTAGATTCTCATTCCATTTCCTTAGTTAGTTGCTCCTAATGCCAGATTTCCTTGGGAAAGTGAAATCTGGGTTCATAGGCATTTCATGCACCAAAAGTGTTTGATGAAATGCCTGAATGAGCTAACTTAAGGGTTTATGCCTTTTTCATCATGGGAATGATTTGTTAAATGCATGAATGACTTATTAGAACTGTTTCTTAATGCTCATTGATTCATATTTCACAAATGATGATTTGGTTTGAAAGTGGATTAGTGTAGAGATTAATGCCTTCATGAGAGGATTAGTCTAGATTAGAGTTCTAAGTTGAAATGTTTGAGATCATGTGATTGCTTGTTATGTCTTTCTGTATAAGATTCAGTCTTCTTGGTTGAGAGATTGTTTGGTCACTTATTAGGCTTGATGCATTATGCTTGCTGATTGCTTGATTATATCTAATGGTTGTTAGACTTGATTAAGTGATTTGCAAAGGGATTATTGTCATGGGAATGAATTAATCTGATTAAGAAGCCTAGACTAAAGAGTAGCAAGTGTTGCATTATGTTCTTAGCATCATGATTCAATATCTAAAGCACCCTAATCAATGATCACATCTAGAGGTTTAGTTTTTATCATTTGCTTAATCACCATCATCTTGTTTTGTTTGCTTGCTTAGTTCATTAATCATAGCTTGTTTGTTTCTTGTTTTATGCTTTCTTGTTGCTGGTTTCACAAAACTCATCTTTGATTACTTGACTTAAGAACCTATCACATAAACTAGTGCCTAACTACCACACATATGGATTGACACCCCTTATACTACTTTGACAAGGGGATTGATAACCCATCTAAGGCTTTAAAAACCTTAGTTATCACCTAACACAAGAAGGGACCAAGGCGCAGGAACATTCGCAAATCACACCGAGTTGGACCTGCGAGCTGATGCTCAAGAATCCCAGGCCGCACACAAAACGAAGGACCCAGGAAGTCAAAGTATCAAGAACTGCGACATGAACGTGCAGCTTGAATCAAGGAAAGACCAGGCCGCAGACGGGTTCGCAAATTACACCGGGTTAGGCATGCGGCCTAGCTTGATATCATCCCAGGTCGCACACCAGGAGAAGGAACCTGTGGTGTATAAGTGTCAGATCGTGCGACCTGGTCATGTGACTTGGACGCACGTAAGACCAGGCTGCACAAAAGCTCGCAATTCACACCGATTGGGTCGTGCGAGATAGCTGAAGGCCGGGCCATGTAGCAGCATGAGAGAAGAGACAGGTCGTGCAAAGGAGATTTCTGTGCGACCTGGGCATGCGAGACAGTCAACACCAGGTACCAGGTCGTACAGGAACTCGCGTTTTAAGCCGAGACGGGCTTGCGGGTCATCAAGAGGTCACGCCAGGTCGCAGGACAGCCGTGGAAGCCAAAGCACTCAGGAGGGTTTTGTGTGCGACTTGGGCGTGCGGGACAGGAAGAAGAAGGCCTCAAGTCGCACACAAGTTCGTGTTTTACACCAAGTCGGTCATGCGGGATGAGAAAGGTCGGGTCCAAGGCGCAAAAAGGAAGAAAAAAAAATGAGTCTGGTCAACAAAAAGGACAGGTCATAGCCTTCACTGGTCAAAGTGGATCTATTGACCACCAGTCCAAAGGCTTAACCTAGTCCCACACTCTCTCTTCCTCACCAAAACCACGAGTTTGCTCTCTTACCCCATTTCTCTCCATTGTTTTCATCATAACTCTCTCACTTCTCCACCAAATTCGTTGATTCAAAGTGCTCTGAGCTCGTTTTTGAGTTGTTAACATCATCCTGATAGCATTTCGAACTCGTTTGCATCATAATCCCAAGGTATTCACTCTGTTAAAATTCATCTTTTTCCATGTTCTCAAATGGTGGTTTTTGAACTTCAAAGTGTGGAATCGATTTTGATAGATTGTTTTAAACCTTGGGATTATTTTTATAAATTCAAGGGTGCTAGATAGTCATGGAAAACAGAGCAATTTCTTGGTGATTCATTGTTCTTGAGTTTTGAAAATTGTTGCAAGTTAATTCATGAAAAATCGATTTTTCTTAGAAAAGAAATGAACTCGTTTCCTGCTGAGTCCTTGCTTTGCACTCTTGTATTTGCATTGCTATAAACTCATTGGACTGATGCTTGGCTTGAGAAACTTGTTCATGTGCTTTGGAAATCGATTTTTGCAACAAATCTTTTCAAAATTTTGAAGAATTTTGTGAAACTTGATCTTGTGCTCATCTTGTTTTTGAGAAATTTATTGGCAGATGACTGAAAGAACCAACTCAGGGTACTGCATCCAAGGACAAGGGTTTGGTCTCAGGGTCTTCACAGCCAGAAGGAAAAGGCCAAGGCACCAAGAAAAGCATAAAGCAAGGGAAAGGTGAACAAGCGCCGAAAAGGACAAGGCATGAAGAGAAAGCATTGGTGGTTGCTTCTGGTTCCAAGAAGAAAGGGAAACAATTGGCTGTGGTATCTGATGATGAACAGACTGAGAGTGGCTCAAGCAGCTCAGCTGGAGGTTCCCAAGGAACCATTGATGAGGCATCAAAGAGGATCAAGAAAACTGAACCAGAAACACCTGATTATCTGGCCAAGTTTCAACAGATGGGGATCCAGCAAGGGAGTGATATGTTCATAATTTGCATCATTTAGGTTGCATAATTCATTCCAAATCATGTTTTATTCCATGCATTTTAGGTCCTTAGGGTTTGTTTTAGAACTTAGGAGATGCATTAGGTCCCAATGAGTCTCTGCATGTTTTGAGTGTTTATCAGGTGTACTTGGAGCTGAAAAGATGAATCCAGGAGGTAGAATGGTGATCAAGGCTTGAAAAATGATGAACTTGTGTTTTTGGAGGTTATCGGCCATTCTCGCGTACCAGGAAGGTTTTTACCGGCCATTTTCATGTACCGCAGATAGACCTTATCGGCCAAAACGCGTACCGCGAGTGGATTGTATCGGCCAAAATCTCTGGGTGCAGACACGTTTCCGAAATCGCCTGTCCAGGGAACCTTCCGGTCCGATTCAGTTGGCGGGTGCTTCATCAATGTTGGAGAGGATTGGATCACGGTTCCATAAAAAGTAGAATCTTGGAATTCGGACGCGTGAGCAGAGAGTTAAGCTCGTCTGAAAAAACCCCTGTCTCGCTGCTGTTTTGGACCAAGCCGATAAGCTCTGAAGAATGCGAAGGACGATGCAATTCCAGGCCGATTCAGTTTCCGGGGCCTTCATGAGAATCAGAGACATTTGAGTCTGCTTTCCAGAACATCCGAGATCATTCAATTCGGAGCTATGAGAAGTAAGATACAGTCTCCGGAATGGACACATGTATAGACGGCTCTCTCTGATCGTGTAAATGCATTGCAAAGATGAGCCCTCCAGGAAGCCTTCCACTTCCCAAGAACCGAAGCTTTCTTCACAAAAGTTGGAGATATATGAGTCCACTGTTCTCTGCAACCGGAATCACTCAATTCCGACAAGTATATCGTGAGTTACACTCTCCGGAATGCGAAGTGGTCCAGACAGCCCTGAATGACTAAGTTAAACATGCCGCGATGGAATGGCACGGTCCACACTTGGCCGTGGCAACTGATATGCTCAAAGTTTAATCCCTAGCTACTCTGCAAGAGCACAGATGTGCAGTTGTAGTATGTAGGGGTCGAACCACAGAGACAAGAGATCACTCAATAAACCTTATAGAGATTGAATTACGCTAAGCAGAAATATTGTAAATAAATAGCAATGCAACAGAATTAGACTAAGCAGCAATAAAAACGGTTTGTAAGATTCAGATGGATGGAGATTAGGCTTAGGGAGTTTCTCAGGAAATCAATGCATGCAGATCAATCGATTAGTCAGGGTTCAGGTTTAAGCACAGTTCTTGAACTCGAATCACAGAATTATAATTAACCAACTTCCGTTGTGAGAATTATCTAAGTCAAAATCCTAGAATTCCAAATTCCTTTGCAAACCCTAAAGATTTAAACCAGCTTTAATGCTCAAGTTCGATATGTTCACAAAGTATCTAAACCAAATTCCTTTGCGAATAGCTACTTTGCTCACCCTAGGTTCTTCAGTTATTCAATTACATTTCCG